>NC_048298.1:327292136-327409684 GCF_013100865.1 Trachemys scripta elegans | reverse complement strand
TAGCAGCCCCTGTTCGCAAAAGGGACATAGGGCTGGAAAGGACCTTGAGTCCAGTCCCCTGCTGCAGCAGGCAACCCTGTCTCATAATCCTGTTCATATATACACAATACTATATTATATATTGTATGTTCATGACTCTGACACTTAATTTGATTGTAAATTAGATAGTCAACTATGTGTGTGCGCATGTATAAAAAAGAAACGGAAGCCTCAAAATTCAGATCGGTATCTAGTATTATTTGTATTGCCGTAGTGTCTACGTCATGTACCAGGATGAGCTACAGATGGGGCCTGTCGCCCTACCAAATTCAAGGCTGTGAAAAACGCGTCATGGACCGTGAAATCTGGCCTTGTGTACTTTTACCCTGTAATATACAGATTTCACAGGGGAGCCAGCGTTTCTCAAATTGGGGGTCCTGTCCCAAACGGGAGTCCTAGGGGGCGGTTGCAAGGTTATTGTAGGGGGGGTTGTGGTATTGCCACCCTTACTTCTGTGCTGCCTTCAGAGCTGGGTGGCCAGAGAGTGGCAGCTGCTGGATGAGGGCCCAGTTCTGAAGGCAGCAGTTGAGAAGTAAGAGTAGCAATACCATACCATGCCATCCTTACTTCTGAGCTGCGGCTGGCAGTGGCACTGCCTTCAGAGCTGGGCTCCCAACCAGCAGCTCCAGGGCCCAGACATAAAGGCAGGGCCGCCGCCAGAAGAACAGAAGTAAGGGTGGCAATACCACGACCCCCGCTATGATACCCTCGTGACCCCTCCCCCCACCCACTACTCCCTTTTGGGTCAGGACCCCTACAGTTACAACACCGTGAAATTTCAGATTTAAATATCTTAAATCATGAAATTTATTATTTTTAAAATTCTCTGACCGTGAAATTGACCAAAATGGACCGTGAATTTGGTAGGGACCTACCAATATAGCAACAGCTGCCTACCTGTTGTCAAGCTTTTGGTAGTCATCACAGCAAAGGAGAGTTTGAAGGAGGGATATGAAGGAGAACAATGAGGTGGTTTTACAGAAGTTTACAGGGAGCTCCTCCCAACTGTCCAGGGCAGCATGGGAGAAAGCACAAAGGTTCTTGTTTAAAAACTGAACAAATTTCAGTCACTCCCAAATTTGGGGGTGTTTAGATCTGTAATTTTGGGTAAGGCCCATTTCTCAGCTATTTTTATAGATACAGATCTGTACTCGCATATTATAAACAATTTAATAGATCCTTTGAACTAAAAATTTAATTGTATACATTAGAAATGCCTGCTATCATTTATTAATGTTATCACTACCCTTTGGGAGCTGCTAAGATGCAGCCTTGTTGATGCTATTATGTAACAATGCTCTACCCTCCTCTTCATAGCTGTTTTTTTCCATGCGGCTTGCCTTTGCTGATTATCCTTGTAATTAAAGTTTCTTTTGATTCCGTTTGGCACTTCACCATCTGCATATGAGGACACACAGTGGAGCTGGCCTGCCTGCAGCTTCATACTGTCCCCTAATTAAACTGAGTTTAAATGGGAGAGTCTTCATCACCCTTAATTTCCTGACTAAAAAGCATCTGTGTCTGCTCTTGTTTCTGTAGTGACTTCTTAAAGGAGAGGTTTAAAAACAGACAGTGACTCTGTATAAATGAGATTGCAGAGTTTCCTATTTATTCTCTCAGTCACTCCAGAGCAGGTATGCTTAGTATACAAGTCAAGCAATTATTTTTCTAACTGCTAGCGGTGCAGAGCTCACCTGGAATCAGGAAATCAAGCTGTGTCCCTTGCTTCTGCACTTTCCATCACCACCTCTAATAAAGACTCTGCAGTAGAAATGGTTGAACTTTTTCTGCTTAACCTATTATTATATAAAATATATTATAATATATAAAAGGGTGTGTATATATATACACACACACATACATACACACACCCTTTTTTCAGTTTATGGCAACTGAAAACTTTTTCATCGACAAAAATTTTTACAAAAATGTTGATCAAATATTTTTAGAAGAAAAGAAAGAGTTTCCCACCAGAGCTTTTGTCAGAATTTAGGGCCTAATCCAAAGCCCATTGAAATTAATAGGAGTTTTTCATTAACTTCAGAGAGGCCCCTGGCCAGTAATTTTGTAGATGTGTGATCCAGAATGAATCCAGCTCCCTCTTCCACAGCTGTATTGGCAATATAAGTGCAAGTTATTAAGGGAGCAGTGCACAGGGTACAAAGTTGCTATTCTGGAGAGGCAGTGTGATCCAAAGGCGCTGGTCTGAGATTCAGGACACCTGGCTTTTAGTCCTCTCTCTGCCACTGAGTTGCTGCATGATGTTGGGCATATCACTTCCCTTCTCTCTGCCTCTAGTTCCTCTCCCACCCTTTGCTGTCTTGTCTATTTAAACTATAAACTCTTACTGTGTGTTTGTACAGTGCCTAGCACAATAGGCCGCAGAACTTGATTGGAGTCACTGGCTAGTCTTGTAATACAAACAATTATATATTCATTTTTCTAACAACTGCACTTTAAAGATCTGCAGGATTTGGAGGTAAAATTCCGAGAGAGCCTTCTGTAGAAGAGTAATTGCTGATTCTGTTGCCCATTGCAATAGTCTTTTTGTCTGCTTTAATTACTGTCATGAGCACATATTCTCCAACGGGAGCTTTTATTTCCTCATATTCTTCTGTCAAAGGACTGGCCAGTCAAATCTGGGCAGTACTCAAAGCAACGGATGTACACAAAGTCCCATCCATCATGCCATCGTTGCCTTCCATCTCATTAGCAACCATGAAACTAGCCAGACAGACCCTAAGATAGGATTCACTACTGTAATTCTCTGTGTTGCAGCTCATCCGGTATGTTACATCCATAGAGATATACTGAACAAAAAGTGTTTCCTGTGTACTCACAACCTGAGACCGAATAGTCTGCTGAATATACTAGTGTCGCCAGATGACAGCAGAAGGGGATGTGCCTTCCACAACCTTGGTAGTGACCCCACCGGGAAGGGCAAGTGTGTGGATCTGGCTGTGGTGCAGGCATTGCAATCCCCTGAATAGGCTGTAATAATATGCTTGGAATCTTCTGCGTTGCGTCTCTTTCACCTTATAGATTCATAGATTCATAGATTCTAGGACTGGAAGGAACCTCGAGAGGTCATCGAGTCCAGTCCCCTGCCCGCATGGCAGGACCAAATACTGTCTAGACCATCCCTGAGGTTGGTCTAGGTTGGTGAGGTTAGTGGATTGATCTAGGCTGAGGTACCTTGTCTACGCTTGAGGTGGCATTCAGGGTATGTGTAGCTACTGGCTGTAGTGTAAGGCTCTGGCTGCAGGGAGCTGTGGGAGCTTTTCCCCACTGCCTCCCTTCCCACACACACCCCGCCCCGCCCTCCACCAGAGCCTTTCCCCACTGCTGGAATCTTTCTCCGCTGCCTCCCCCCCCACCACAGCTTTTCCACACTGCTGGAGTGTTTCACTGCGGCAGTGAAAGGCTCCAACAGCAGGACACTACACTGCTTGGGCATGTACAGAGCTGCATAGGGTGTATATACCCTGGGGGTTCAGGCATGAAGGGCACTCTACTCCAGTCGCCTAAGCCATGCCTCACCATCTACATTGTCGTTAATACCCATGTTATCTGGGCATGCAATGTCTGTACTCCAAACAGTAATGTAAGTGTTGACCTACCCGTTGACAGCTGCCTCTGTGTCAGATACCAAGTTGGGGACATTCAAATAAGAGAGCCAGGACTTCTAGGTTCTATTCCTAGCTGTGGCACTGACTTGAGGGGTAATTTTGAACCATTTCTTTAGCCCGTTCTCTTCATTTCAGGCCCCCTGACCTCAGAATTTAAGATAGTCTATGCTGATAGTATAACATCCACCCTTCCCACTTCCCCATTACTGTTAGAGCTAAGGATATACAGTCTGCTGCCAGCTGATGATAGGATTGTTCTCACCTAACCTTTACTCCATGCCAGAGAGGCACTGATTTATATTCCAACTAGCTTCACCTTGAACTCCACTGCACCTTGAACAGTCCCTTGAAATGTATGTCAACTACTTATGCTAAACAACTTGTCCAACCTCGTATTAAGCTGTGACATGCGGAGTATATTTCCCAGACCTGAAGTAGAGCTCTGTGTGAGCGTCAAAGCCTTTCTCTCTCTCTCACATACACACACACACACACACACACACACAGAAGTTGGTCTGTACCAGGTATTACTTCATCCACCATGTCTCTCTAATGTCCTGAGACCTACAAAGCTACAACGCTGCAGTTCAACTAGGTCTTATTTTTTAATTCCAGTCACTAGTGGGAGACATCTACAGCACCTTCTCCCTTGCCTCCCACAGACAGACCAAAACATATTAATGAAACAGTACATATCAGTGGTCCGGCCTGGTGACCCAGAGGTAGGTTTCCCACTAAATCTTGGGTTCAAAGCACTGGTGGAAAAAGGTAAAAAATTGAGATAGTTCATTTCAGTAAATCAGACCAGTTGATCAGCCAGGAAGGCTGCACCAGTAGTTAGGGCATTAGCCTAGATTTGGGAGACCTGCTTTCAAATCCTACTTCATCCCAGATTTCCAGTGTAACCTTGGATAAGTCACTTAGCTTCTCTGTGCCTCAGTTTCTTATCTGTAAAGTGAGGATAATAGCACTTCCCCACCTCACAGGGGTTTTGTGAGGATAAATACGTTAGATTGTAAGGTGCTCCGATACTACAGTAGTGGAGGCCATGTAAGTACCTAAGATAGATAAACAGAGATCATAATGGTCTCTGCTGGTAATAGAATTTATTAACCCCTATGCCCCATTGTGCTGACTGAGCCACTTCAGCTACATCACAGCTGTCTCTACCATAATCCCTCCTACTTCTGCTGTTTTCCCCATAGTCACTGAAAGCCATTCCATGTGGTTTGTGGATCTTGCACAATGCTGAAAGCTGTGGCTTGCTGAAACAATAGCATGAGCGAGCATGGTGAACCTGCTTGTTTAAAGAGCATTCATGTATCAGATGCTACAGTGCTGGGTGTGGGGGAAAAAACAGAAATAGATAGCACCTGATATCTGTAAATCTTGTGAGGGGGAGGGAATTTTAAGTTCAGGACCATCAGAGATAATACAGCAGTCAGATAAAATAGCTCTGAGGATGGCCACAGACTGCATAAAAGGTGAAGTGTTGCAAAGGTTGCTGTATCCATGTGTCAAGGACAGAATTAACACCATATTTTACATCATAAAGACATAGATCACTGGTAGGATTCTCTCACAAAGTATTGGGGGCTTTATTAATGTCATTATTCTCCTCCTATTTCCCCAGCTTCTAAACCTAGGAACATCTCATTAAAGTGAGATGCATCAGGGAACGTTGGGGAGTATGGGAGTACAAAAAAAACCCTCTAGTAGAACAGAAAATGCTACACCGTCACCATCAAGATCATTAACAGCAGAAGCCTCAAATGCTGCAAATATAACAAAGCCGTTTCTGAGTGCTAATGAGCACCCAGATTGCATTTTCTCACTACCTGAGGATGGGTCAAGATGAGGCAGACAAACTCAATAAGCCCCTGCATTGGAGAGAATAGTCATGAAAAAGTCCACAGATGTCAGAAAAAGATGTTTTTTAAGTGGCTTTGGAAGTGAGAACTCAGATAAAGACAGTTCTTGGACAAACAACAAAAAAAGATATACATTTATCTAGACTGCTTTCCGCAGTGCCCTTGAATAAAAGCCTGAGTGACTTCATGCAAGATTTGAAGAGATGTATATGAAAAGACGACGAAGAACCCAACCAGAATCTCTCTCCTCCCATTCTGGACAGACCATCTGTACATGTTACTTCCTTTTTCTCGGTGCTAATCGTTTGCATTTCTACAGCATCTTTAATGCAATGACCTCCAGTCACTTCACCAGCATTAATGAATGAAGACTCAATATCTCTGCTCTTGTCCTCTTTCCTCTGCCCAAGAACAGCCTGACTAATGACACCCCTTTGCTTCCTTCATGCTCATCTCTGTGCATTCTCCCATGTATCTCTGCTACATCCCTCCTGGTTTCCATTAACCTATAGTCACACCTCCCTCCCCTTCAGAGGGGCTCATGAAACAGCAGCTACAGTATTTAAGAGTAGTAAAAACAGGATAGTCGGAGCATCCAATCTAGCAGCTCCAGCAGCAGGGGGAGACTCCTGCTGAGAAGCAGCTGGGGCAGCAATAACGGACTGCCCAGCCCTGGGGTTTGGAGCAGGAGGAATCAGACCTGCTCTTAGAACAGCTTGGTAGACTAGAAAGGAGTCTGATGCTAAAGGATACTATGATTAGCCCTCCTGCAGCTCTTTAATACCCTCGACCAGCAGCTCCTAGACCCTTTGCAGGAGCTTCCCTACCTGTGCAAGCTCCTGCTCTCTTCTTTGTGTGGTGGGGCCCTGCTAAACAAGGGCAAATGCTATGTCACCTATGTCATGCTGTCTGGAGTAGCGCACAAGTGAGAAGACCAACCTCAGGGCAGGCTGTTAAGAAGCAGGGCACAAACCCCAAACTGGTTGTGAGTGCTATATTTAGATTTTTACCTACCAAGTAACAACTGTAAACCCGTCAGTCACTATACCATGGAGTCACAGACAGTCCCCTTGGACAGTCTGATATATCTTGCCACCCAGGTAAGCTTGACTCTGTGAGAGATGGTCACTTTACTCCAAAGAACACAAAATATTCAGGTTTCAGAGTAGAAGCCGTGTTAGTCTGTATCCGCAAAAAGAACAGGAGTNTTTGTGTGGTGGGGCCCTGCTAAACAAGGGCAAATGCTATGTCACCTATGTCATGCTATCTGGAGTAGCGCACAAGTGAGAAGACCAACCTCAGGGCAGGCTGTTAAGAAGCAGGGCACAAACCCCAAACTGGCTGTGAGTGCTATATTTAGATTTTTACCTACCAAGTAACAAGTGTAAACCCCTCAGACACTATACCATGGGGTCACAGACAGTCCCCTTGGACAGTCTGATCTATCTTGCCACCCAGGTAAGCTTGACTCTGTGAGAGATGGTCACTTTACTCCAAAGAACACAAAATATTCAGGTTACTTCCAGTCCCAAAGAATCAGTCATTTACCACAGGTCAGTTATATCTCACCCCAAAGACATCGCTTGTAGCCAATCCTGTAATGAAACTAAAGGTGTATGGGAGCTCTATATGTCCATTAGGGCTAACCCATGTTAGTCCTGGGGACCTTTTGCTTATGTTTAGGAATCTTTGCCCCTTTGAGTCCAAATAGCATAAAAAGACCCTAATTCCTTCCGGTCAGGGATTTTTATCCCCATCTCCCTAGAGTCCAAACTGATGGGATGAGCACGTCTGCACATAACCTCTTCAGAGGTAGGTGTGGGGAAGCAATTGGCCCATTTTGATTCAGTACTCCTTCCTGATGGGCAGGAGATTACACCTTTGGTAGGAACCCACCTTTTGCACCACGTGAAGTTTCCGCCCTCTCTTTTTGGTGGCTTACAGTGTTTCAGAGAAAAAAATTTACAGTTATAAGCAAACACTTAAAATTACTTTATAGCATTGATTACAGATATTATAAATAGAATTAATACATGCATCATTCTACAAGCATTAAATAAAGTCTAAATACCAAACACATTCTTATAACACTAATAGCTATTCTAACTACATTAACCCAGATGGGTTTCCAGCTATACATTTGTCAGTGTTCAGTGTGTCAGAGCCCTTAGCATGAGTTGGCACCTGGTCTGCCAGCATCGGAACCTGTTTTGGTGCCAATCCAATGCAGTAGAGACAGCATGATGGGATAGCTCAGTGGTTTGCGTATCAACCTGATAAACCCAGGGTTGTGAATTCAATCCTTAAGGGGGCCACTTAGGGATCTGGGGCAAAAATCAGTAGTTGGTCCTGCTAGTGAAACCAGGGGGCTGGGTGTGATGACCTTTTGGGGTCCCTTCCAGTTCTATGAGAATTATATATATAATGGAGATATACCTATTAGCAATGAACTCTCCATCATCTTCCTGCAGCAGCTATTCACCAACTTGCTGCATCTGCTTCCTGCCTGCCTGCATGTGGCCCCCACATTTCACCTGGTGATGGCTCTTTGGCGTCACACCAGCAGGGACATGTGTCCAGAGGACAGCCTATGTGGTGCTGTGTGCAGCAGTGATTCATTGGGCAGTCATTCCCCCCACCCTCATCCACTGCAGATATTGTATTCGATGCTCAAAGTGTCTCCAAGCAAGACTTTCCTTTACCAGAGAACCTTCTACTCAGCCACTCCGCTCTTCTCCCTCCTTGTCACTGCTGCCCATGCTGACAGTGACCAGCATGGATTCACTTTTTGGTTGTGTTGAAATCTCAGTGTCCCATCCTCTTCTTGCCTCCTAACACCCTAATCCCAAACACACAAAAACATTATTGATAGATAGATAGATAGATAGATAGATAGATAGATAAACAGACTAGAGGTGTGACCACATCAGCACTTTTGACACAGTAATACCCAAATTTGCTCATTCAGACCCCAGGTCTACAAACAGACTCACACATAGGAGCTGCCCTAGTCATTTTGCCAGTCAGCCCAGAAAACATTTTTGGTGCCCCCTGCCCCCACATCCCCAGGTGAGGTGAAAAAGAAATATAAAACAGACAATCACCAATGGAGCAAGCACAGCCAGCTAATCAGAGAAGAGGGGAAAAAATGAACAGGGCATATAACAATCTAGCACCCCCTACTGGAACTTGGCAGCCAGGACAAATGCTCTGCTCACCCGCCTCTAATACCAGCCTTTCTCACATGTTTAACTTTAGGCATGCAAGTACTCTTGCTGAAGTCAAAGAGATTATTCATATCCTTAAAGTTATGTGTGTGCTTAACGGCATTGCTTGATTAGGGCCACCTACCTAATTGTTATGATTTTCAGCTCCTCCACTAACATTCATGCAAACCAAAATCATTTTCCAAGATGCTTCTGAGGGGGAAAAAAACAGTAGCATAAAAAAAAAGTACAAACAGGAAAACTGAATTGGGAATTGAATTTAGTGAATATGTTCCTGAAAACATTTACCTAGCTCCCAAACCAACTGTGCAAATAGCTACTTCCACTGGAAAATGTAGTGTAGAAACTCCATCTCTATTAGTTCTTTAAGATCAGACATTTTATTTCAGAGAAGAAAGCAGCTTTGTTAGGACTATTACTCATACTTGAGAATATTTTTCTCAAACACCACTATAGACAATGGAATAACTTCTAAATGATATATTCTTCAGTTATACACTCTCTCCAGCTGGTAATTCATACACATCTGCTTGACAAAAGTACTTTAATTTCCCTCAATCTCAAGAACATTGGTGTAAAACCTACAGACATACCTGTAACCTTTCTATCCTCACAACTCCTTTAAGAAACTACTATCGAGTTTTATATAGAAGTTATGTCACTCCCAATA
Source organism: Trachemys scripta elegans (assembly GCF_013100865.1). NCBI lineage: Eukaryota > Metazoa > Chordata > Testudines > Emydidae > Trachemys > Trachemys scripta. The sequence continues at coordinate 327,400,248 of NC_048298.1, read as the reverse complement.
GGTCTGGTAACTCCATCATGAGATTTTTCTGGAGAAGGTACAAAGTTATTTGAATATGTGGTTGTCTTCTTGTTAAATTCTTTTGGAATAAGTCTCTCTCCACTGTTCCATTATGTTTGCCAATATAGTATAGATGTCCCCAGACTTGCTTAATGACTGGCCGAACTGGATAAAATTTCCACTTCTCCTTGCTGCAGCCTAGATTGTCACTGCAGCAAAACGGATGATCCTGCATATTTTAACAATAGACAAGTTGTTTTCAAAAGTTTGGGGAGGTCCTCCTCAGAAAGGCCACCTACACCCTACGTCTGGCTAAACAGTGACCAGCATATAGAGAAAAATGTAATCTTTGATTTTATATTTTAACCACAGGCCAACATCCTTCTTTACCTGACTGAATGAGTCATTGATTGTCTGTAATGTTGTATATAACTCAGCAATGTAATCAACAAATAGACAGGCAGGTAAGTCTGAGATGTGAATGGAGAACTTTGACAGAGTTACATTCTCCATTGTGTCACCTGATAAAATGTATGCAACAAGACCAGCAACTAGTTGCTAGGAGTCACATGTTATGTACACTGAGTTTCATATATTATTTGTGCCTTGAATGTTTCATCAAATGTTTCTTCAAATGTTTTATTTGATGTTGTTGATGCATCAGATGTTGCACAACAAAGATCAGTCTCATGCCTCTGTGTGTCCTATTCTGTTTATTAGTACATCTGTATCCCTGTGCACATACACAACCTCATGGTTCTTTACTCCTGTCATGGCTCATTTATGATTAAACTTGTTTTCCCATACCACGGTTCTGATATATATGTGTCTCCTGACATGAAGGTCACTTTTGTTCTTTCTCGTCCCAGGTTATCTCTGATTTTTATGCCTGGCACTTTCTTCAATCAACAGAAGTTGGCCTTTAGATTTTGACAGTCGCTCCCTCACTCTTGTCTGAGCTGTCTGCAATGGCTGAAGATACTTCATTGCAGCAAGTGGAAATCAAAATATAGTCTTCAAAATTATGAAAGATTGATTAAGTGTGGTCAGGGCCCCAAAGGGGTAGGTACAATACATACACTTAGTGAGAGGCAGCCCAGCCCCAAAGGGCTACCAGTACATAAGAATGGCCATACTGGGTCAGACCAATGGTCTATCTAGCCCAGCATCCTATCTTCTGACAGTGGCCAATGCCATATGTTTCAGAGGGAATTAACAGAACAGGGCAATTATTGAGTGATCCATCCCCTGTCACCCAGTCTCAGCTCCTGGCAGTCAGAGGTTTAAGGACACCTAGAGCATGGGATTGCATCCCTGACATCTTGGCTAATAGCTATTGATTGACCTATCCTCGATGAACTCTAATTTGAACCCAGTTACACTTTTGGCCTACACAACATCCCTGGGCAAGTAGTTCCACAAGTGGACTGTGCAGTGTGTGAAATACGGGGTACAAAATATATAGGAATGACAGAGCAGGTGGCTCTGGTGGGGGAATGGCACTATATGTGAAAGAAAGCATACAGTCAAATATAGTAAAAATCTTAAACGACTCAAACTGACCAAATAATCTCTATAGATTGAAATTCCATGGTTGAATAATAAGACTATAGGAGTATGAATATATTACCCACCACTTGACCAGGATGTGACAGTGATTGTGAAATGCTCAGGGAGCTTAGGGAGGCTACAAAATCAGAAAACCCAATACCAATGGGGGATTTCAACTATCCCCATATGTACTGGGTCTGGCACCTCAGGGTGATAGAATGTAGAGATACAATTTATGGAATGCACTAATGACTGGTTTTTGGAGCAGCTTGTTCGGGAACCCACAAGGGGAGAGGTAATTCTTGATTTAGTCCTACGTGGTGCACAGGATCTGGTCCAAGAGTGGAATATAGATGAACCGCTCCATAAAAGTGACCATGACATAACTAAATGTAACATCATTATATGGGAGACAATACCAAAGAAACCCACGAGAGGCGCATTTAACTTCATAAAGGGGGAACTACATAAAAATGAGGAAGCTGGGTAAATGGGTTTTAAAAGGAACAGTCAGAAAAGTGAAATGCCTGCAAGATTCATAGAAACTTTATATATACCATAAGAGGCTCAAAATAAATGTACATCCCTCCTCCCCCCAAAAAAACACCCCACAATGAGAGGACCAAAAAAATCCCATGATAGCTAAACAAAAGACTGAAAGGCATAGAGGTAAAAAACATCTTTTAAAAATCGGAAATCAAATCCTACTGAAGAAAATAGAAAAGTAGAAACTCTGGCAAGTCAAGTGTAAAGGTATAATTAGGCAGGTCAAAAAAGAATTTGAAGACCAACTAGCAAAAGACACAAACTAGCAATACAAGTTTTTAAATACATCAGAAGTGGGAAGCCTTCCCAACAATCTGTGGGGCCACTGGACAATGGAAATGTTAAAGGAGCACTCAAGGAAGACAAAACCATTGTGGAGAAGCTAAATTAATTCTTTGCATTGGTCTTCACTGCAGAAGGTGTGAGGGAGATTCTGACCCGGAGCCATTCTTTTTAGGTGATGAATCTGAGTAACTGTTGCAGATTGAGGTACAAGAGAGACAAGATGGGTGAAGTTCTTCTTCAGATCTGTGTAAGCTCAAAAGTTTGCCTCTATCAAACAGAAAATGGTCCAATAAAAGTTATTACCTCACCCACCCCGTCTCTTATATTCTGGGACCAACATGGCTACAACAACACTGCATGCATACCAGATTGAGGTGTCAGTAGAGGTGGGTTTGGAACAAATTGATAAATTAAATTAAACCATAATAAGTCACCAGGATCAGATGATATTCACCCAAGAGTTCTGGATGAACTCAAATCTGAAATTGCAGAACTACTAATTGTGGTGTGTAACCTATAGATTAAATTGGTCTCTGTACCAGATGACTGATGGATAGCTAATGAAATGCCATTTTTTAAAAAAAGACTCCAGGGGCTCCTGTCAATTACAGGCTGTTAAGCCTAATTTCAGTATCAGGCAAATTGGTTGAAACTATAGTAAAGAACAGAATTGTCAGACACATGGATAAACACAATATTTTCGGGGAAGAGTCAACATGGCTTTTGTAAAGGGAAATTATGCCTCACCAATCCATTAGAATTCTTTGAGTGTGTCAACAAACATGTGGACAAAAGTGATCCAGGGGATACAGAAAACCTAAACTTTCAGAAAGCCTTTGACAGGGTCCCTCATCAAAGGCTCTTAAGCAAATTTAGCAGTCATGGAATAAGAGAGAACGTCCTCTCATGAATCAGTAACTGGTTAAAACACAGGAAACAAAGGGTAGGAATAAATGGTCAATTTTCACAGTGGAGAGAGAAAAATAATGGCATCCCCTAAAGATCTGTCTTGGGACCTCTGCTCTTCAACATATTCATAAATTATATGGAAAATGGGGTAAAACAGTGAGGTGGCAAAGTTTGCAGATGATACAAAATTACTCAAGATAGTTAAGTACAGACGCTCCCTGGGTTATGCAAAACTGACTTACAGAAAAAGTTCCGTAAGCTTTTTTTTTTTTTTTCACTAAAATTGTCGGAGATACGTTCCCGATCTACGTAAAATTCGCCTTACGAAAGACATTCTGGAACGGAACGCTCGCGTAAGTTGGGAAGCTTCTGTACAAAGTAGACTGAGAAGAGTTACAGGGGGATCTCATAAAACTGGGAGAGTGAGGAAGAAAATGGCAGATGTAATAGAGGTCTATAAAATCATGAGTGGTGTGGAGAAAGTTAGTAAGGATGTATTACTTACCCCTTCATATAACACAAGACCCTGGGGTCACGCAATGAAATTAATAGGCAGCAGGTTTAACAAACAAACCAAACAAATGCTTCTTCATATAACACACAATGAACCTGCAGAACTCATTGCTAGGAGTTGTTGTGAAGGTCAAAATTACAACTGGGTTCAAATAGAATTAGAAATGTTCACGGAGGAAATAGACTGAAGACATCCACTGCTGGGAAGCTGGTGACTGTCTCAAAATTTAAGATTAGAGAAGAAAATGGCAGATGAAGATTTGACTCAATATTCATCAAATGAAGAGGAAGGAGGAGATACTGATGACGACAACGATGACAAAAATAGAGCTGAAGCAGTTGAAGCTGATAAAGGGGAAAAAAAGGAAGAAAAGCACGATGCTTGAGGAGTTGACCTGCTGCTAACCTAGGAACTTCATTTCATTGTGTTTTGCATTTTTTTTTAAATAACTCAGTTAAGTAACTGAGAGACAAGGTGAGTGAGGTAATACCTTTTATTAGACTGTGGTAGGGCACTGCAGGGGAAGCCCTAATCAGCTCCTGCCACTCCAGCCCCAATCAGGGGAAATGGATTGGGGCTGGGCCACTAGCTAGGACTGGCCTGGAAACTGGGCAATGTTAGGATGATGTTATCTGGTTTTTAGCATTTCTGCAGCGATTTTTGATTGCAGACTGTACTTCTGACATCTCTACTGGACTGTTGCCAATGTGTGTGTTTCATTGAAATGGGTTGCTGAACTGGAGCTCAGACCATGGAGGACTTCTCTGAAATGCTCTTCCCATCTGTTTTTCTGTTCTACCTCAGTTGTAAACATTTTTCCATATTGGCCAATTTCCTGTTTTGAAATTTCCGCCCAGGGTTTTAGTTACTTGGTGAATGGCTCTGTGGTGTCCAGTCAGTGGCAGCTTCAGCGAGGTTCTCAACATCTCTGCTTATCTTTCCTTGTGTTGTTTTTGACTACTTTGTCTGCTTTTTTGTACTCCTCCTTTGCTTTGACCAGTAATTCACTGGTCTTAGCATTCAGGAGTTTTCCTTTCAGTGTTTCTCTCCTCACCCCCAATAAGATGCTATATCTCTTGGCTTATCCAATTCTTTCTCTACTGATGTTGATATCCAACTGTGACTGCTTTAGTCTGAATCACTTAGTCTCTAAACATTGCCCATTTTATTTCAGGTCCAGTCTGTCTCACTTTCCTCTGCCTCTGGTAGTGCCTCAGAGCTGTTCTTTAGTTCCAGTTAGAATTTCTCACAGTACTTTTATGTTTGGGTTTTCTACTGTTTATTTTCTTTACCCCACTTTCTGTTTAAAGTTGATCTCTCAATTTTAATTTTAGTTTAACAATGCAAAGATTGTGGTTGCTACTGGCATCTGCTGCTCGATATGCCCATGTGTCTTGGATCTGTATCTCAAGCTAATGCACATGTGGTCTATCTGATTTCTCATCTTTCCACATGGTGAATTCCATGTTTTTGTGTATGTCTTTGTGTGGGATCAGGGTCTTTGCAAGAACTCGGCTGGAGTTCAATAAGTTTGTCACCATTTTAGTTGATAATTCCCAGCCGATGCTACCCCATTGCTCTTTCCATTCCTTGTTTTTCACATCCTACTTTAGCATTTAAGTCACCCATCACAAGGAGTTAGTCATGTTTCGGTATTCTGTCAATCACATTTTGGAGGCAATCATAGAACTCGTCTTTATCCTCGTTGCTGTGTTCCTTTGTTGGAGCACAACACTGTGTGATTGACATCTTTAGGAATCTGGCGTGTACAATGCGTTGGCTGATAGGTTCCCAATTGATGAGTAATGTTTCCGCAAAATCTGTCATAATGAGCGCTACTCCCTCTGCGTGTTTGTTGTCACTACGGCCTGAATAAATGAGATGTTTCTTCTCTTCCTTCAAGCACTTATCCACACCTGTCAATCTGCTCTCACCGATGCCCAGAATTTTGAGTATATAGCTGTCCATCTCCTCCATCATCTGTGAGATGTTTGAAACATTGTTCTCACATTCCAATAAACAACTGTTTTCTTGTTTCCAGCATCAAACTTTTTGGGATCCTGTCTTCCAGTGACTGGCTTTGACCCAGATTCCTTCATGTAGCATGAGGGGTTGGCACTGTTCAGAAGGAATACTTTCCCATAAGTGTATGGGGGAAAAAGGATCTCCAATATGTTTCATTCATCTATATTTCTCTTCTGCTCTTTGGATAGCTATCAGGGCCTTGAATAGCGGCGGATGAAGAATTTTCATTATGGATCATTTATGTAACCTCTTTTTCTCTTTGCATGTGGTCTTTGGACAGATTATTATTTTCTCAGATGGTTTATAATTTGTAAAAACCTCTTGCATCCTGTTCACCAGAAGTTCACGGCAAATATTTGAAGCTGGAAATTCAAGCTGCTATGACATATAGATCCACATGATGTATTTTTGCTCTCTAACTGGATGAGCAGAACTCTGAGATCAGGTTTCCAATGCAGACACTCGTGATCACTAATTCAAAATTCACTTGCTGCAGACTTATTTATTTACAGCTGACTGTTTTGGCAAATGCTCTTGTAACATTTTGGGGAGTCACCAGATGGCATTAAAACATTGTGTGGTGCCAAAAGTCATTACATTTCCTGCCAGCAAACTCATTACTTGGCAATATCAGCTCTCTCCTTATTGACTGCAACCTGGGCTGCTCTTCCCTCTCTGTTCCACTGAATTACAGACAACTGCTCATGCTCACTGAATCTCAGAACAGCAGGGAGAACTTAAAGAGACAAACACATGAGCCTGAGCCATTAAACTGATTACAATGCTATTATCACAACTTTAATAGAAAGGTTAGGGTCCTTTGCTGGAGACTTAAGTGTGACAAAAACAATCCCTTTGTGCCTGCTTGCTACCTCTGTAATGGCTCTGTTCTGTTACTATGCAAATACTCTTTTCTAGTTTCATAGAGTGTAAGACCAGAAGGAGTCATTCAAACTGACCTCTTATAAATCTTATAGATGTTAAATTTCGTCCAGTTACACCAGCATTGAGCACAGTAACTTGTTGACCCCAGCGCAAAGCTCTTGCTTTCCCTCTCAGCTCCACTGTGCTACAGAAGTCTGCCAATGCTGAGTGCTTTAGATATCCACTCTTAATATAGTAGTTCATTTATGAATCCTTAATAGATTCCCAATAATTTTAACTAATGCTTCACAGCTCATAGAGGGTGGGAAATTCTCTTAACTGTGAACATTAACAAAACATGACAAAATTTTCCTCAGAATAAAACATTGTCCACGTACAAATTTACACTGGTTCAGTGAAACCTGTGCAAAACCTAGCATGGATACTCTTATTTCTGATTAAGAGTGGATTAATTTGATTTAGTTTAAACCTATTTGACATAAATTAAGACAAAATACACCCTTAAAAACTCAAATAAGAGGGCCCACACAGCTTTTTGCACTAAATCAGTTTAACAATCATACCTTAAGTTAAATTGGTCCAACTTTGCACGGCAACATGGCCCTAGGCTCTTATTCATTTTCAATTCTCCAGGAGAGAATTTAACTCTATTAAATATCAAATATATTTGCCCAGCTCTAATCCCAAGGAATGTATACAGGCAAATGGGCCAGACTAGCAGTAGCAGAGACTTAAAATATATTGGCTTAGTCTGGGATAACACATATGAACAAATGTATTGCCATATATCCTATAATAATAATTTTTAAAATAGTGGTCCACACACGCAGCCAACACAACGACTTAAGAAAGGAGAATGTGCTATTCACCACATGTAATACAACACACAGAGTTGGCTGAAAAACAAGAACATTTTTCTTGGAAATTTTTGCAAAAGAAATCTCTCTCTCTTTCTTTCTTTTTTAATAATTGGATTCCTCCCCCGCCCCCCAGCTCTATTCTGAAACACTAATCCCAGTTTTAGGCATGTGGCCAGCTGAGTCTTCCATTTTTCTTCTCTACCATTTATTTTATTGCTTCATCTTCCAATTCTCCCCCATCTCTTTGATAAGTTGTGCCTACCAGTCACGTCCTGACTGACACCTGAATTGTAAGCTCCCCTGGGCAAGGCCCCCTTTGTTATCTGTCTGCATTGTGCCTAGCATAATGGGCCTATGCTCCTTGACTGGGATTCCTAAATACTGTAATACAAATACATATACAAATAAATGGTGATAAATGCATAGCAGTGATTAACCCAAGACTATATTCAACAGCAAAATCCTGCTACTATCACTTATTTCTTGCTGCAATCTAAAGGTCTGTTTTTCCAGTGCCTTGTATAATCTGTTTTTCCAGAATCTTAGCTAATCATTTACACACAGGGCTTGATTTAAGTATAGGCACTACAGGCACGTGCCTAAGGGTCTGGCCTGTGGAGACCTATGATGACATCAGAATCAGATCTTTCACCTTAAAGGAAAAGCTTTTTTGTGAAAATTATATTTCTAGCCCTCATGGTTATAAAGAAAAGTTTGAAAATCTGACCTGAGTGTAACTGGTGTGGTGCTGTCTGCCTGTGACAGCAGACATGCTCCAGCAGAGAGAGAGAGAGAGAGAGATAGAGAGACACTCAACCCAACAACCACCATCAGAGCTGATTAAACCCTGGCTGTGTGGAGGCCACAAGCCACTACCGTGGCTTTGATGGAGCCACCCTGCTGCTGCTCAAGAAGAGGTCCCCTGCTGGAGAGTATCCCACACAGTGTGTTTGCTGGAGGGATGATAGTGCGTCTTTTGCTCAGGTTGGTAGAAACTGTGTCCTCCCATCTCCTGGCCAGAGCCCAGCAAGGACTGGTGGCCTGGGAAGCAGAAAGGCCCAAGCCTGCACAAAGGTGAGCAATAGCTTTCCTTCATCGACTCAATCCCTTGGTCCCTGCCCATAGTAAGCAGAGGTGAGGCTGTGGAGCAGGGGGTGGGGTCATGATGGTGGGGTCCTTCAGATTGCGACACCTGCCTGTCCATACACTGCCACCCATCACCGTAGTATTTCATCACTCTCCATGTAAAATCAATAGCAATGGCCCGAGTGGAATTCTCTTTTCTGGGTATAAAAACTGCTTGCTGTAGGGTTATGATTTGTAGTTTGTTGGTTGATTTGTTTGTGGGTTTATTTGGAAGGGCTTTTGATTTGAATCTTCAGAAGGGGTTATCCTGTTTGGTATTTGTTTTTCTGGGGGAGAGGCAGGTAGAAGGTGAAGTCAGTGTTGCAAGGGTCATTGTTGAAATGCTGGGTGCTCCATAGGTTGAAGGGAACATTCTCAGACTAAGGGTGTGGTCACAACCCCTGCCATCCCACAAGAACTGGCTAGCGTCTAGCTGTAGTAGGCAAGTTCTGTTGGGTAGGTGAGCACATACTGCACCAGCCTTTCAACAGCGGGTATAAGCAGCATTTGACAATGCACTCCTGCCTGGGCTGGCTGTTGCCTTCTGCCTGCATCTATCATGTGTAATCATAGTGCCTCAGAGCACCTCCCCTCATCCCTCCTGTTGTTCTCTTTGCAGATACAAGGCCATAATCTGGCCATTCTCAGAGAGCAATTCATCACATTCTGAGTTTCCAAAGCACTTTTTGAGCAAAGCAAGGAGGCTACATATTTCTCTCCAGAGAAAATTCACCCTGTGATAAATGAAGCTTCACCAATACATGCTTGAGAAAGCATCAAATCATTTAAAGAACTCCCACCATCAACCAGAGTAACCTTGAAATATTTTGGAATATTTGATAAATATTTTACCCCCTAAACTTAATTCCTTTTCTTGTACTTTTTTTTTTTTTAAATAGAGTTAGGTGCTCATGAAAGAAGCAGTACCAAGCCCATTCGTGGAAGCTGGGCCAATGCTTGAAAGCCTCTTGTCATAAACCATAATGTTCCTACTACCTCAGGTCTCTCTTGAGCTGAGGCTGCCTTTGAAGTCATGCCACATTGAGTGGTGCTTTTGCAATGTGGAAAATATATCCACTAGGACGAGCTCAGCTTGTGACCCTCTGTCTCACCTTCTCATTTCTGCTTCCTATTATAGATAGATCTGAGGGTTGTTGTGTTGTTCTTGTGGACTTCATTCCATCTGTCTAGGTATTTTTAAGGCTCCAGTTATTGTAACATCATAAATATTAATTAATGTATCTTCACAATACTCCTGTGTGTGGTAGGGAAGGCTATTATCTTATTTAACAGATAGGGAAACTGAGGCAGAGAGTGATTAAGTGACTTGTCACACAGGGATTTGGTAGAGGTCAGAATTGAACCCCAGTCCCTTGAGTCTAGTCCACAAGAATATTTTTGTTTCATGCAAATCTTTACTCATATGAGTAGTCCTTACTCATGAAAGTAGTCCCACTGAGTAAGGGTTTGTATGACTTGTAGTTACATATTCATTGTCACATGACTGGGAATGAAATGTATTTAGTCATATGAGAAGAAAGCTAATAAATACTACTTCACATTTCCTGTGTGTGGCATAGTGCCTATAGCACTGGGCTGGGATTCAGGAGACCTAGGTGCTAGTCCTTGCTTGGCTGCAGAACAACTTTGGGCAAGCCACTTCACCTCCTTGTACCTCATGTTTTTCATCTGTAAAATGGAGATAGTGATAGTTAATAGTGCTTGCTGGTAAAGCACTTTGAGATCTACTAACAAAAAAACCCTATATAAGAGCTAGAAGACATTTTGTTGCTCTTTAAGAGACAACATTGTGTTCAGCATTGTGCAAAACACAAATACCAAGACAGTCCCTACCCAGGAAAGTTTATATGATAAACTCTTTATCCAAGAAACTCAGAATGCTTTTAAAGAATAATTAAGTCACCCAACATCCCTGTTAGCTATTAAACCCATTTACAGATGTGAAAACCAAGGCAGATCGACTTGCCCAAGAAAAAAAGGCCAGGAGTGCTGATTCTGAGTCCCCCTTTCTAATCATCAAACTCCTTTTCCTTCTGGTAAATAATTTACTTCATGTTTCTTGAACTGAACTAGAAAGCAAGGGCAATTAGTTTAGACTGCTCTAAGGTGACTGGTGGATGAAGAGTAATTCAGACACATTGTCTCCCACCTCTCCTCCAGGTGCACGTAGATTTACAGACAATGCAATGGAAGCTTTGAAAATTAATTGCCTCCCTCGTTAACTAAATAGGCAGCGGTAACTGTCTATGTGATGGATATCAAACTCATGCAGCACCTTTCAGAGACTGTTCTAAATGGAGAAGTACCCCATTTTATCAGATCTTTCTCAGACTCTGCTGGATTCACTAGAACCAGCGAAGCAATAAATACATCAAGCCATAGAGGTAAACAAAATAATAAAACATCCAATGTGACAACGGAACACCCATGGATATATGAATATTGATGAAGCAATGAGCGGAATTTGATTGAAGCATTCAAATTTGAATAGTCCAATCAAAGCATTGTGTGTTCACATGATCAAGCAATTGGGATTACATGGGAGAATGGCAGAGGAATAGTGACATTGCTTTTAAATTACCCAGCATTGCTCAAGGCAACAGAGCTCAAGCAGAAAATAAATGTTCTTTTTGTGTGACCTGAGCCTGCCAGTTTCTAGATACTGATTATTGTGAAGGAAGCTTCAAGTGACTCAAAAGAAAATCTCTGAAGGGTCAGAATGCATGAGGTAAAACTTCTTGACGCTAGTGACTATTTTACTTACATGCATCCTCTAGGCTAGGTTATGCCTTAGGCACTGCTATATTCATGGCATACATACGGGGAAGTTAGATCAAAACATAAAATACTCTTGCTGGAAGGCTGCTACCGAACACTATTTTATTCTTAGAATTCAGAACCCTAACACACAAGAACCCCAATACAGTGAGAGACAAAGCAGACTGCTCCCTAAAGTAGAGCCACACAGTGCACCCCACATTGCTATAGGCTGTGTGCAGCTGACTGCACAAGAACAGATCCCCTAGCCTGAAAGCAGGACCAGAAACCCCCTTACAAATTAAGGTGATAGCTTCTCATTTTCAGTACACCACAGACACAACCCTCAGCCAGGGTGGTGTATAAACAGTACCATTGCAGGAGTGGCTCCAAGGGTAGGGCTACACCTCATTTAGACACACCAGTGCTTGGCCCATGATAGCTGACTTTGGCTTGGAGGGCTTATGCTGTATGGCTGTTTAATTGTGATGTAGACTTCCAAGCTCAGGCTGGAGCCTGGGCTCTAGGACCCTCCTACCTTGCAAGGTCCTAGATCTTGGGCTCTAGCCCAAGCCCTGAAGTCTACACTGCAATTAAACAGCCCCACAGCCCGAGCCCCACAAGCCCAAGTCAGCTGGCACAGGCCAGCCACAGGTTTTTAATTGCAGTGTACATGTACCCTAATAGTCCTTCTCTCTCGGAGACACAGTTCTTCCTTTGCTAATCTGCTGCCCTGGGGTTGAGAGAGTGAGGGCAGGTCTACACTATGGGGTTAAGTCAACCTAAGTTACGTAACCCCAGCTACGAGAATGACATAGCTGGAGTCAACATAGCTTAGGTCGATGTATTGCCATGTCTACACCATGCTGGGTCGACGGGAGAAACTCTCCCATCGACTTACCTTATGCTTCTCGTTCTGGTGGAGTACTGGAATCGACGAGAGAGCGATCTGCAGTTGATTTAGCGGGTCTTCACTAGACTCGCTAAATCGACCTCCAGTGGATTCATCGCTGCAACATCAATCCACAATAAATGTAGGGATGCCCTGAGTTACTGCAGCCCTTCAAAGAGTCGAGCTTACTTTCTTCCTTTGGCCAGCAATTAGCCAAGGTCCCAGCCACTCCTCTGACTGGTCCCCTTGCACTTGGTTGAAGCTGCATGCAGCACAAGCCCCAAGATCTGGGTAGGCTGAGCAAAGCGATGGGTTGGGCCCTTTTCCTTGCTTGGTTGAATAAGTATTTATACAGTGCCTAGCACAATGAGGACCTGGTCCATAAGTAGGGTTCCCAGAAGGGACCATTAGATCTAGTCTGTCATCCTGTATTTCACAATTCACAGGCCATAGAAGTTCATACAATTACCCCTGTATTTAGCCTATAATTTGTGTTTGGCAAAATAATTCATTTCAGAAAGGCATCCTGTCCTGACCTGATAGAGAATTGACCACTTCCCCAGGCAGTTTGTTCCTTCTTGTTTGAGCAGCCTGGTTTCAAGCCTCTGTTTTCCCTGCAGTCTGTGTGACACTTGAATGGAGATTGTTTTATTTTGAAGGGCATGGGTTAGTATTTCACCATGGGTTTGGTTAATCACAGTCTTCACTCCTGCATATCACTTAGAGCAGCAGGAGGCCACCAGGACCCCCAGTCTGGTTGAGTACAGAATTTTTAACATTTCAGCAAGCACTTCAAGGAGAATCACAAGGACAAGCAAACTAATGCTGAAGATCTGATTGTTAAATACAAGCTCCTTTAGTAATTAAAACTCCTTATTTTCAGTGATCCAACTGGTTGCCATATTTGGAGTTGGGAAGGAATATTCCCCCAGGTGAGATTGACAGAGACCCTGCAGGGTTTTCACCTTCCTCTGCGGCATGAGTCACTTGCAGATTTAAACTAGTGTAAATGCTGGAGTCTCTGTAATTTTAAGTCTTTAAATCATGATTTGAGGACTTCAGTAACTTAGCCAGAGGTTATGGGCCTATTACAGGAGTGGGTGGGTGAGGTTCTGTGGCCTGCAATGTGCAGGAGGTCAGACTAGATGACCATGATGGTCCCTTCTGACCGTAGAGTCTATGAGTCAGTGGGCCTGGTGTTGGTGGATAAGGGGGCTCAGCACCTCTCAGCACCTCTTAGTTGGGACTCAGGACTTCACTATATGGGGCCCAAATTGCAAAATATTTGCATGTGTGACTCCCATTGCCACAAATGGTTATCTGTGTAGCATGTACATCATTATCAAAGGGACTGATCCTGCACACGGACTCCTGTTGACTTCATTGTGACTTTGGGGCATACAATACAGTAATTGCAAGACGGAACCAAAATGTTTGGATTCGGACTCTGAGTTACATCCCTAGTGCCGAGTAAAAGTTACATCATCATCATGCATCTGAAGTCGTGGGCATTCACCCACGAAAGCTTATGCTCCAATACATCTGTTAGTCTTAAAGGTGCCACAGGACTCTGTTGCTTTTTACAGATCCAGACTAACAAGGCTACCCCTCCGATACTTGATCATCATCATGTTCCTATTATGCCTCTGGCATTTAGGGCAGTGATGAAGCTCCTCCACTCTTGTCTGTTTCTGGCAAGTCTTTCAATGGTTCCCCAGCTGTGCCCCAGGTTTTTCAGCTCGGCTTCCACAGCTCTTCACCAGGTTGTTTTTGGGCAGCCTCATTTTCGCTTGCCTTCAGGTGTCCATCTTATTGCTACTCTAGCAATGGAATCAGTTTCTATCCAAAGCACATGGCCAATCCATCTCCAATGCCTCCTGGCAAGATCCTCTTGGCTGCAGTGTCAGTAGATCTTGGTTTGAGATTGTTCTGGGCCAAAAGCTACGGAGGATTTTTCTGAGGCAGGTTGTATGGAATGAAGATGTTGTATGGAATGAAGATCGTTTGGACATGTCATACTTTCTCATTTCCCAGCATTCTGCATTATAAAGTAGTTTTGAAAGTATGCAGTTCTGATAAATCTTGAGTTTGGTTTTGGTGTTGTATTTTGATGATTTCCAGACTGTATTTAAGCTCCTCAAGGTGATCCTGGCTTTATTGATTTTGTTCCAGATGTCCTAGCTTGTTCCACCGTCCTGGCTGATGATACTGCCCAAACATGTGAATGTTTCTATAATAGTGAGAACATAATCCTCTATCCATACTGATGATGGTGAGGCAATATAAAGGTCATGATATCTGTTTTATTGCGGTTGATTTTCAGTCCAATTTGCTGGCTGAATGTGTTGAATCTAGTTGTTTTTTCTTGTATATGGTGTTGGGTATGTGATAGGAGAGCAACATCATCTGCAAAAATCAAGGTCTTCAAGAGATGAGAAGAGTGTCCATTTAATGCCTCTTGGCATGTCTTCTGTTGTACGCCGCATTACCAAGTCGATGGCAACGTTGAAGAGGATTGCAGACATGATGCACCCCTGATGTACTCCTGTTTTGACTTCAGAACTGAGCTCACTGTGAAGAATACTGCATGTACAGTTGAAATAGAAGCTTTTGATGATGCTGATTTTACAGAAAGGAATTCCATATGCCCGCAGAATGTGCCATAGGCTGGTCCTGTGAATGCTATCAAAAGCCTTCTCAAAGTCTATGACATTTATGTAGAGTTGCCATTGCCATTCTAAGCATTGTTCTATTATGTTTCATAGAGTGATGATCTGGTCTGTGCATCTACACCCGTTATTGATATAGTGTTAAATTGTGGCTGGTCCCTACATAGGTGTGCCAGGGAAAGGGGGCAGCAGGCAGCCTTCTAGTAACCCCACCACCAACCTGCAAATTGATCAACACACCATGACATGCACTCTACTCCCCAAAAGGGCCAGGGGAGAAAGACATGGAGGAGACAGATTTTCCCCATTGACTAGCACGGCTGTCTGGGCTGCAGCAAGGAGCACACAATATTATCTGAAGGGGTTATGTAGTGATTGCACTGCCCAAAAGCTGCTAGAGGAAATATGCCTCTCTGAGGCATGTCGTCTCCTGGAGCGACCTGACATTGGTCCCTGCAAAGAACGGTACCTTAATGGCAAAAGCTGGCCCATATCTTTTTGAAAAAGGTCCAGCAGAAGAATGCATTTGTTTTCCGCACCAAAGAAAGCTCATCAGAAGAGCAACTCACCTTGTCAGATACAAAGAGTGAGTCTCCCAAATCAGTTAAAAGCAACTGCTCAACCCATCTTATCTCTCTGCAACCCTGATTGCCTCCCTGCAAACACCATCACCACTACTCTGTAAAAGTGAGCATGCCCAGCTTGGAAGGGTGGTGTTACAAAGACAGTGCAGTGTATTTGTATTCATTACTGCTGTATTTTCCTGTAGGGATGATGACATCGAGCCCGGTATCAAATGAAACATCCAGAGTTACAAATTGTTTGCAGGCAAAACCCTTGGGGAAGGGAAGGAAAATCCCTCAGAGATTTGCCTGTTTATACAACCAGCAACTCCCTTTAGTCAATGTCATTTTAACCGTGGAATTTAAAATTGAAGTGCTGGTACATGATTATAGGCACTGCTTAAAACCTAACCTTTGATTCATCATACTTATTTTACATCAAAGCTAACACATTATCTTCTGCATGAAAGGGAAAAAACAGAAAAGTTTGGGACTAAATGTTGATAGATAAATGGAGTAAGAGTAAATAGTCTTTGCCAAAGTACTCACTTGATCTTATGAAAATCTTCAAATAATAAAACACTGCTATTCTGGAGGCTCCATAAACATTCTTTATCTAGAAAGAAGGTTAAATTATAGAACACTGAAGCGGCCTCTGAGAAGCGAAGATGAATGTACAGTACCTGCAGGATTAATGCATCTTTTAAAACAACGTACACTCTGAGAAACTATTAGAGAACACTAATGATTCCATTAAATACTAAACAGAACAGTAATATCATACATAGTATAAAGGAAAATGGGAACTTTGAAGATAAGAGCTCTTGGCGGATAAAAAAAATCCTCCAGTCCTTTAGAGAATGACAGAGACCACAAGAAAGCAACAACTACTGGGTTCCCCCGCCCCATATCCCTTCATTAACAGGTTTATTCACTTCAGCGTGTATAGTAAAGATGGCAGTCAAATAGGAAAACCAAATATATCAATAATAAATGCAAAGGAACTGTGTTCATTCAACAGTAGGGTTGTATAGGTCAGTACTCAGAAGTCAGGAAATGCCTATGTTATGGCTGAATTTGCAGCCCAAATGCATTATGATACAAGGTTCAGGTCATCAATGCTGTCACAGTGTTGGAATCAATTACACAAGTGGTAAACTGGCCAAGAGATGGGGAAGAAAGAGTAGGAGTAAGTGATCGATTTTCAACATGGGAAGCAGTCAACAGTGACACTATTCCATAGTAGGAGGGAAATGATTAATGATCTGGAAAAGGGGTGAACAGTGAAATGGCAAAATTTCAGGTGGTGCACAGTGATTTAGAGAAGATGGGATGAGGGAAGACAGCAATAAACTTCACAGACTTAAAAAGCTAGGTGAATACTGTGACTTTATGGAAATATGCTTATGAGTGTATATATATATATGACATAACTGGAATATGTTTTATGATACATATGCCATGTAACATATCTATGTAAAGGTTATGATCTACTAAATCTATTAATCCTATTTGTATGCAGGTATCATTTTTGTATTCAAAGTTATGAATATTGGCTGGGTACTGGCTTGATTTTAACTAGCCTTGTAGAGCATTTGGTCAGCTTCTTGAGATAAGTGGAAATTAAGTGCCCAATCAAAAAACACTTAAACCAACAATGAACTTGAAGATGCCAATCCACATCTGAGTTTTCACAGGAATGTGGCTTGGCTGGTAAAAAACGAGTCATGCATGGACATGTGGCTTGTCCATGTGACTCCAAAACTCCATCTTGGAACTGGACTTTGCACAGGAGTGAGGAGGGGGGTCTCCACCCACAAGAGAAAGTCTATTTAAACCCCTCGGAGACCCCTCCATTTTGTCTTCAGCTGGCTAAAGAAAGAGCCTCTCCACCCCTAAGGATACCTGAAAGAAATGAACAAAGGACAGTAACTACAGGGGGTGTGAGTGATTGCTGGATCCAGACTAGCAGGAGACTAGTCTGTAAAAGGAAGCTTACTGGAACTGGTGGGATTTTGTTTGTATTCAGTTTCTTGGACATAGACTTGCGTGTTCTATTTTATTTTACTTGGTAATTCACTTTGTTCTGTCTGTTACTACTTGGAACCACTTAAATCCTACTTTATGCAGTTAATAAAATCACTTTTTACTTATTAATTAACCAAGAGCATGTATTAATACCTTGGGGGGGGGGCAAACACCTGTGCATATCTCTCCATCAGTGTTATAGAGGGCGAACAATTTATGAGTTTTCCCTGTATAAGCTTTATACAGGGTAAAACGGATTTATTTGGGGTTTGGACCCCATTGGGAGTTGGACATCTGAATGTTAAAGACAGGAACACTTCTGTAAGTTGCTTTCAGTCAAGCCTACAGCTGTTAGGGGACGTGGTTCAGATCCTGGGTCTGGGTTTGCAGCAGGCTAGCGGGTCTGGCTCAAACCAGGCAGGGCACTGAAGTCCTAAGCTGCCAGGGCAGGAAAGCAGGGGCAGAAGTAGTCTTGGCACATCAGTTGGCAGCTTCCAAGAGGGTTTCTGTGATCCAACCCATCACAAATAGGCATCTTGATTGCAGATGACAGAGTGTTGGAAAATGCAAAGTAATGGACTTTGGATGGAGTAATTTGAACTACTCAGATTCACTAGTGGCTTCCAACTTTATTGAGACCAGGCAGGAAAAAAAATCTCTGTGTTATAGCTCAATTAAAACCTCTGCTCAATGTGTTGTGGTGGTTCAAAGCCAAAGGAAGTGGTAGGATATCTACAGAAAATGACACTGATAATGTAATAACAGTGTGTAAATAGGTGAATCCTCACTTCAGATGTATGTGATTCTGATCACCATTTTAAAAAAAGGATAGAGCAGAAATATAAAGCTTCCACAGACAGATGATGCAAATGATTAATGGAAAGGCTTCCATTAGAAGAGAAAGTAAAAAGATTGAGGTGATTCAGTTTGGCTAGTAGGTGAATATGATTCAGGTATACAGAAGAGAAGAAGGTGCAGAGAAGTTAAATTGGGCACTTCTATTTACTCTTTGTCATAATATAGGAACCAGAGTACTACATTCAATGAAACCGAAACACCACACATTTAAAATTGATAAATAGAAATACTTTTTATACACAACATATAATGAACCCGTGCCACAAGACATTGATGCCAAGAACAAAGGAGGATTCATAGAATGATCAGAAAGTTACATGTAGGGTAACCAGACAGCCCGATATTATCGGGACCGTCCTGATATTAAGGGCTTTATCTTATACAGGTCTGTCACATCTTACACGCATTTAACATGCACGATTTCAGCTTTACGCGGTCGGCAAAACAAAAAAAAGAGAAAAATAACAATTTTAATACTGTACCTGTAGTGCGGGTGATTCCGCCCGCCATTACACTCAATGTAATTTTGACTATACGCGATTTTCGCTTTATGCGCTGATTGCGGAACGTAACTCTAGCGTAAGATGCGACAGACCTGTATATGCAACTATATCTTCCCCTTTTCTCCCCCCCACCAAAAAAAGGTGTCCCAGTTTTTCATACTTGCTATCTGGCCACCCTAGCTACATGGAAACTGACAACATCCAGAGTTCCACTACCTAGAATAAAAATGTTTGAGGAATATAACCCTCACTACCAGACACATAAAGAAACTTCAGTTATGGGCTGGTTATTCCATAATTGTCCATTATGGAGTTTCTTCCATCTTCTTCTGAAGCATCTGCTGCTGGCTCCTGTCAGAGATAAGATATTGGACTAGATGCAGGATGGATCTGATCCAATGTGGCAACTGCTATGAATATGCCTTGTAGCCTAGTTACACGATCACATACTCTTTCTCCAATAATACAATCTAATGAGCCAAACACTCTGGTCCTCTACGGACACTTTTTGCCACATAAGCTATTTTGTACCAGGGCCAGGCATCCCTGAACCATGATCCATAAATGACTCCCTGTGCTCCTCCTAGCCATCCCACTTCACTTCATTCAACTGTGGGCCAATGTAATATAATTCTACAGCCTTTGTTACATATGTATGGCAACTTGCATCTCTCCCATTCTTCTGTGCTTACGTGAGTTTCATTGTCGTGATGGTCCAATGTATCAGTACTGACTCAGACATTTTATTTGATACGTTCTCTCCTCACTAAGGTATTTATTTCAATAATTTTATCAGCACCCATGTACTACACATTAAATAGGATTGTATTCCCCTCAGAGACAACTATATCTTTAAACAGGAATCTGTGACTGTAGTGTTTCACCAGAGAGCCGTGCCTACAAATTTGTATCAACAGTGCATATTGTGCATGGCAGATCACTGCAGAGGTACTTTCAGAAATAAAGAGGGCAAAGAAGAGTTACTTACCCATCACTTGAGTTCTCTGAGTAGATTATCGGTACAAATCCACGCCTCCAGCCCCATTTCCTTGGAGCCTAACAAGATGTAAGGAACTGAGGGTATATGGGAAGCCACAGCACTTATATACCCTAATTTGGATTGCTCCATCTCTCAGGGTAGGGGTGTAAAGAGCCTGTGTGGTTCAAGGTTGTCAGAGGGTTCTGGCTTCTGTGGCTTCTACAGGTGTGTCCCAAGGATGGGGACTTGTTCTGGTAACAGCGAAGGGAGAAATTAAATACTTTTGATGAGTGAAATTCTCCCCTGCGCTGAGAGTCACTACATGGTCTGTGTATAACTCCCCCCCACCCTCCCCCAGTGAGTGTGTTATAGACCCACCACTGTGTGGGACCCATAGTGGCTATGAGTCTGTTACAGCACCCCTTAAAAAAGTCTTGACTCTTTAACTTATGCAGTAGCTACTTCTGCTTTTAGCTCTGCAGGTCCCTGGTTCAATCCCCAGTGTGTGGGCCAAGATGGCAACCATCACATATGCACAATTTAAGTTTCACTTAAATCCTATCTTGATGACTTAAATGACATCTAGACCTTGTCCTGGCTCTGAAGCATAGGGGAAAATCTCACTAAAATCAAAATCACTGCAACTATAAATACCAGATTCCATTCTGATATTTTCAAGAGAAGAACTCTAAAAAGGTTCACTTTGTCATAGCATGTTGCAGATGGACTTATAGTAAGAAAAACAAAACAGCCTCTTCTACAAAGATCCTTTTTTTTTTTAAACAAAAAAGAAACCACCCTAACAAATGGGAATGATTAGTTCCTTATTTCAGATTATAAGGCAGATAGGCAGCATTGCAGGACAAACAAAAATATGGTTTGTAGATTTGACAGCCTACACCATTACCTTTTACACTGCTAAATAAATCACACATTTATGCTTGCAAACTATGTGAGAGCCAAGTTTCCGTGTTCTGTATTCCTCTGACAGCCCATAATGAATGTTTTGTCATGGTGATCAACACATTTTATTACAGCTCCTACACTTAAAATTCCATCTGTTTCACAAACACAACATGAACATGAGAAAGCATTCATTAATCTTAAATGCAATAAGGAAAAAAAACACTGAAGATTTCACAACACAGGATTCCCTGAGAGTATTTTGGTCTTACACTATTGGGACACTATGTACCTCAAAGTAGCACCCTGGAACCCCTATATTCACCACTTCATATGATTAGGAGATGTTTTGTACAAATTATACCTTGTCAGGTATCATTTTAAAAGTCTTACTCTGTTGAACATTAATATCTTGTTGAAGTCTATGTACTAGCATTGTATGTGAAGCTATGAAGTATTGCTATATTTGTTACTGAAATATGTTGTGAGGTTGGGAAACACCAACAAAGGAGCAGCCATCACTGGCCAGACAAGCAATAATGGCTCAAGAAGAATCCACTATCCCAGAGACTTCTCAGAGAAGATACGTACACAATGAGGAGACCTAACACACATCACAACAAGGATCTTTCTAGCAGCTGGAAGAAAGTATAAAAGAGGGGCAGTGATATCATCACTTGGCCTCTCCTTCCCACCCCCAATCTGAACACCTGAAACATCCTTTGGATGACAAAGACTTTGAAGTTGGGAGATTGGTCCCAGACTGGAAAGGAGTTTGGTCTGAGTATTGAAAACTGTGAGCTGCTTGGAATATTCAGCGGGGGTGAGAGACTGTTTGATTCAAATCTTGCTGAGTCTGTTAAAGTTAGAATTTAGACTGTGTTTCTATTTTTATTTCTAAGGTAACCAAATTTGATCTCTATGCCTGCTACTTATAATAATTTAAAATCTATCTTTCTGTAATTAATAAATCTCTTTTATATTTTACTTAAACACTGCATGTTTGGTGGAAGTGCTCAGGGAATCTCAGGTCAGGTTAACAAAGGCTTGTGTATGTCCATTTTCCTATGGAGAAATGGTGAACTTATTAATGAGCTTGTACTGTCCAAGGGAACCTTGAGCAGTGTAACACGGTATATTTCTGGGGTGGAAGTCTGGGAGCTGGGGTGATCTACTGGTGCCTCTCTCTGTGTGATTTATGAGTGGCTCAGGGAGTATTCATGCAATTTAGCCGGGGGCATGGCTCCTCATGTTGATAGCTGAATGATCACAACCCGTGGAGGGGTTTCATTGCTTGTCACTGGCATAGCTTTGTGAGAGACAACCCAGGTGAGAGAGTTAAGGAGGCACAGTGTTCTGACAGTTCCAAGTTGTACCCCGGGGACACTGTCACAACTATACAACAAACGAGTGCAATGTTTTCTGTTGGTTCTGATTCTGAATGCTGCATCCCAGTACTCTGTGTCTGTATTCTGTTCTATAGAGGTTTTACACTGCATGCATCATCATAGTACACATATCTTGTCTGTATGATTAACAAGTACACAGTCCATGGAAAAAAGATGCAACTCAATATTAGGGACAACCCCACCAAACTGGTTCCCTCTATGAAAAGCAAGTAATAAAGACACTTAAAAATGTCTGTCAATTTTTTCTCCATATATTATGCAAGAACAGAAAATGCTCTTTCGCGCCTTTTTTCATGTAGAGTTTTGAAGAGGGCAATTCTAAGTTGGTTGGACCTGGCTTTCACTTTCTAGGGCTAATGTCTAGTCAATGTTGTGATGGATCCCTTGTACACCATATCAGGCAAAGTGTGGTTTATTTTAGCTTTGGAAGGTAGGAAATAGAAGGTAAGAGTTGAAGCAGAATTCCTCCTTCCTAGGTACCATTCCATTAAAAAAAAATATTGGTACAGTATTCTAGATCAAATTCTTCCCATGCACATATGTATGCAACCCTCAGTGATAGCAATGGGAACTATATCCAAATGCAGATTTATTTTCTCTGAAAAGATTTGCTCTTTATGATCATGAATCCAGTTTTTTCTACCACTGAAAATAAGGGTGCCTTTATCTAGTTGCTGGAAGGCAGTGTGGTCAAGTGGATAGAAACCTAGACTGAAACTTAGGAGAGACCTGTGTTCTATTCCCAGCTTTGCCACTGGCCTTCCGGGTGACCTTGAGCCAGTCACTTCCCCATCTATGTGCATCAGTTCCACATCTGTAAAATGGTACTCACCTCCTTTGAAAAGTGCTTTGAGATCTACCCATGAAAAGCATCATTTAGGACTTATGTGTTAATTAGTATTATTATTTTAGTGACTAAAGAAAGAATAACCACAGAAGTTGTTTCCTTGGCCTGTTGGAATAGACTGTATTTAAAGCTCATCTAACATTTTCAGCTCACTGCACTAATTTTGGCAAATCTCAGATAGGCAAGTTCTCTCTCTGTCTTCCCTCAGAGTTCAAACTCTGCCCAGTATTTTAATGTCATAATTGAGTACAAAAATTGACTTGGAAGAGGCACAGTTTTCTTTGTCCTTATCTATTTCTATTTACATTAAAAAAAAAAAAACTAAGGAGCATTAAAGTTGTGATGTCAAGCACTCAAAAGTTAGGAAATGCCAGAATTACAGTTGCCTGTGCAATCCTTGGCCCACCTTGTGCATATTCATTATCCTATAGTCTTTAATTACACAATTACATGCTCTGTATCTAACAATCACAGGCTATTTTTTCCACAGGACCCCTCCCTCATTTAGTGCCCAAGACAGACCTGCAGTGGAGATGAATCAGGCTTACGCGGTAAAGGTGGCTGTTGTCTGTAGGACTGGTGGACTGTAGGACTTAGTTGCAGAAGTTGGAAGGTGTGTAATAAATGAGTCGGGGCTGACAGCAAGCTGGGGACCAATACCTAAACACCCTGATGATCCATACGCATTGTGCTGCAGCCTATAGAAAAACTGAGAACACTCAAAAGGAGATGTCTGAGCTACCAATGGGAGCACTGAGGTACATAGGGCTGACCCCCTTAGCAGTGCCTGCAGTGACTGAGCAAGAAGTGCTTGTCATGAGTACCTGCCTAAAAGGCAGTAAAGGGACACTGGCAATGGTAGAGCAGCTGGCTGAAGAAGGGCTCCCTGAAGGAGTGCTGGTCCCCAGTGGAGTCACAACCCTGCCTGCAGAAGCCCAGGAAAAGGTGGTTATTCTGATTGCTAATGAAACAGGCCGTGATGTTGCTGTGAAACGAGAGCAGAAGATAGCAGACCTCTTTGATACCCCAGTGTG
This sequence comes from Trachemys scripta elegans, assembly GCF_013100865.1. Lineage (NCBI taxonomy): Eukaryota > Metazoa > Chordata > Testudines > Emydidae > Trachemys > Trachemys scripta. Next base: position 327,376,085 of record NC_048298.1, on the reverse strand, counting down.
AACCTGAGGTTCTAGCAAAAGATCCTGGAAAGTTTGATTTCAGAGATTCACCGTTGTCCAAGGATGGGAAGGATCATATGAGGAAGACTTTGTGAAAGATCCAAGTTATTCTCACTGCATGAGTGGGAATTGGGATGTGCCAAAGGAGTGGAACACAATATCAGGCTACAGGACTCATAACCCTTCAGGGAACAATCTAGGAAGATCGCTCTTTCAGACATGGAAGACCTGTGCAGCACCATCTTCACAAGCTGATTGAAAATGGTATCATTATAGCGCCCCATAGCCCATATGCCTCCCCCATTGCGGTGGTCCACAAGAAGAATGGGAAAATCTGGATGTGTATTGACTACTGCACACTATATAAGCGCACTGTAGTTGACCAGTAAACCAGTGGTTCTCAGTATTGGGTCTTCAAAGTGGATACTACCAAATCCCTCTGGGAGTCTTGGTTTATTCAGATGACCTGATTGTGTTTGGAAGAACCTTGGAAGAACATGAAGAAGGAATTCTTAAAGTTCTAGACTGGTTGGAAGCCTATGCACTGAAGCTTTCAATTGATTAATGCCAGTTCTGCAGAACACTGGCGAAGTGCGTGGGTCACATTGTGTCCCAAGAGGGTGTGAGTACTGATCCAGATAAAATAGAAGAACTCACTACATGGCCATACCCAAATAATCACACAGAGTTCAAGACCTTTCTTGAAGGTTTGTGAAGAATTATGCTACCATTGTAAAGTCTCTGAATTATCTCACCAGGGGATACTAGTCCAGCAAGAACAAATCTAAGACCAAGTGTAAGGAGAGGTCCCCAAAGTCTCCTGATCAGAGACACTATGGCACTTTAGAACCATTTGTACTACAGTGGGATGAGAGATGTGAAAAGCCTTTTTGAGAACTCATTAATTGCCTAGTTTATGCTCTAGTCCTAGTCTTTGCTGACCCAAGCAAGCCATTTATCCTACATATGGATGCCAGTTTGGAGGGTCTGGGAGCAGTCCTATACCAGGATGTTTAAGGGAAACATCAAGCTGTGGCCTTTGCCAGACAAGGACTGTCTGATAGTGAGACTCGCTATCCCATCCACAATCTGGAGCTTTTGGGCTTAAAATGGGACATCACTAAGAAGTTTTGAGACTTCTTGTATTGTGCTCAGTTTCAAGTATGACAGACAACAATCCACTTATTTACATGTTAATAAGTGCCAACCTGGATGCTACAGGGCTAAGATGGCTGGCTGCCTTGGCTAGCTACAAGTTCAGCATTCAATGTCAATCAGAGAGAAGCAATGTAGATGTGGATACATTGTCCTGGCATCTGCAGGCATTGGAAGTGGCTGTGATTCCTATGGATGGAGTGAGAGCTATTTGCAGTGTGAGTTGTCAAGAGCCAGTGGATCATGACAGCCTTCATGGCTGTGTTGCAGAAACTCTGGGCCTGCCTCCCAGGAATGTGTGCCTTCTGTCTCAGTGAACTATACTGTGTTGGACCAATCTCCATCGTCCATGCTCAATGCTGCTGACTGGCAAGAAGCCCAGCTGCATGACAATGATATTCATGAAACTCTGGTTGTGAAGCAGGAGGGGTTAAACCCAACTGCAATTATTCCATCCACCCACCCCACCCCCCAGGGTAAACTACTATTGAGAGAATGGAGCAAACTGAAACTGATTCAGGAAGTGCTGCACCAAACCAAGTCAGATCCTTTACAGAATCAATGAACACAATTAGTGCTACCAAAAGACTACAGAGCCCTGGCCATGAGGGTCCTGCACGATGACTTTGGACATTTGGGAATGGACATAACCCTAGAACTTGTTCAGAGTAGGTTCTATTGGCCCGGAATGGCTGATGACATTCGCAGGAAATGTGAGACATGCGCTTGGTGTGTTCAAAGGAAAACTCTGCTCCCTCAAGCTGCATATCTGAAGAGTATCACCAGCAACAAACATTTGGAGGTCGTATGTATTGACTTCTTGTCTTTAGAAGTGGACAGAAAGAATGTCGGGAACATTTTAGTAGTGACTAACCATTTTACACAGTATGCGCACGCATATCCCACATGTGAGCAGAAGGCCACCACTGTCGCTTGAGTGTTGTGGGAGAAATATTTTTCAGTGTATGGGTTCCCAGCTCAGATACACTCCAGAGATGGGACTTTGAGAGTCACCTTCTGAAGGAGTCTCTGAGGATAGCAGGAATTAAAAAATCCAGCCCAATGCCTTATCCCCTACAAGGTGACCCTCAGCCGTTTAATCAAACTCTGTTGAATATGCTGCAGACTTTACATCCAGAGCGGACGTCAACCTGGAGCTACATGCTGAATGATGAAGATTAAAAGAAATATCATTCATAAAACCCATTCAGTGAACACCATCTATCCTGTACGACTTGTGGAAAAAGTGTAAAATATGATAAAAATTAAAACTGATGTATCACAATGTATATGCACAAGGACGCTGAATTTTATATATTATATATATTTACAGATACAGCTGAAAGTTTGGCTCCATTCAAAGGTAATGGACCATTGGCGCATCTGCTCTCTGACTTACAATATAAGAATTTTGGACATTCAATGAAATTGAAAGATAGCAGATTAAAAATTGATTAAATACGTTTAAACTCAGCACATTAGACCATGGAATTTATTGCCACAGCATGTTACTGAGGCCAAGAATTTAGCAAGATTCAACAATGGATTGGATGTTTATATGGATAACAAGAATATCCAGAAATTAGAAAATATATCCAGAAAACAGAAATGCAAGCATAGAGCTTTGGAGCAGATAAAAAACCCTCATGGCCTTAGGGTTTATGCCAATCTCTAACTTTTGTAGATTAGTATGAAATCTTACTACAGATTATCCTATGTTTACCCATTGAGGGGTTCTTGCACCTTCCTCTGAGGCATCTGGTGTTAGCCAAAGACAGGCTGGTCAGAACTCAGAATCTCTATTCTGAAGGAACTTCTGACATTTCAAAATCTTTTTCATTCTAAATCAGAACAAGAAACTGAAATTTCAAAAATTTCCTATGGAATAAATTTCCTGAGAAAATATTCAGTGTTTACTTTAATGTTATATTACATTATAACAGAAAAGTAAATAAAAATAGACTATTATATTTTGCCATTTTATACTTATTTTATATTCTATTTTATTAATTGGTAATTTCTATTGTAATTGGTATTCTAATTAGTAAGTGGCATTTTAATTGCTACTTGTTATTGCATATGGTAACGAAATGGTGTTCTAGTTGCTCAATTAATAGCTGATTTGCTCAGCCGGTTTTGTAACTGGTCATTTGTAGTTTTATTTTTATTCTAATTGGTGAGCAGAAATTGGCTTAGTAGTTGGTAATTTCCTATTGTAATTGGTATCACATACATAAAATAAAGATAAGAATAAAAAGATAACATAAAATTATATCAAAATAATAAAAATAATATACTATAATAGACATTTCAAAATAAAAATAATTTAAAAATGAAATGACAAAATCAGCATGAAATATTGAATTTTTTCTAAATGAATTTTTTTATCAAAGTCAATTCTTTTAAACAAAATTTCACTGAAATGGACATGTTCCTGTAGGAGAGCGTTTCATTGGCAAATAAATTATTACCCTCTTCTTTTTCTCTACTCCCCATCAACTTTCATTTAAGTTTAACAAAGGGAGGGTAAAGAAAAAGAGACACTCTCGGACTTCCTCTTTGTGCAGAGGCAATTTTTACAGGAGCTGACTTAGTATTGTTTGAGCTGAATTGGTACTACAAGATAGCTTGTTTGTAACGTTTCTATTTTTAAACTTTCAAAGTATTGTAGATAGTCACTGACAAGCAGAACAGAAATTAAATGATTCTGTTTAAAGGTTTAAATGAAGCAGAATGGGACAAAATTGGTGAAGGACTCCTTACAAAAAAGATAAATTTTTACTAGCCGTATGTCATTGTGGAACTGGTTCCTTGGAAAACAAGGAAAACCATACAACAGTCAGGAGCAAATTAAGAAGGATGTATTTCAGCATATAAAGGCATATAAAGAAGAGGGTAATAATTACTGGCCAAGATGTTCACAAGTGACTTCAAATGCCAAATTTGAGATATTAAAGGGGCCTGATTTTTCAGATTGTGCATGCTCAACATTTTCTGAAAATCAAGCCCCCTTGGGCTTGTCTTTACTGCAAAGTTAGCTCGTGGTATAGCTTGATTGTTCTTAACTGGATCCCTACTCATACACAAAACCCTCTCACTCAGGTTCAAGGGGTGCTAGTGTAAAACCACACACTTCCTAGGCAGCCTTTGAGATATACATATTGGCCCAAAGAAAGGGAAAGGAGCAGTGGGGAGGGGATTTGGGTTTTAACTGAATACTCTGTGTTTCTGCACATATAGAGCACAGAGCACGGCATCTCAGCTAAAAGGGCCCAGAAACACCCAGAGGAAGGGTGTGGCAGTTATTGGACATGCTCAGTAGCCGTTTCTGTAGCAATATAGATTTTATTGTAGGCAAGCAGTCTTGCAGGTTGCCCACATATTCCCCATTTGAAAGGAAACTGAGTCAGTTAGGTCTCAGGGGGAAGGTTATAAATATAGGCATTAGAGACAGCTGTGAATTCAGTGCCTGATCCCTGCAGGATCAAGAGCTACATCTGCTATGATGGCAAGGTCCCAGTCCCTGAAGTAATTTGTATTTAGGTAAGTGCTGTTCTGGCTTTATGTGCTAGGGAAGTCCTCCATTCAAATCATGTTTGGTCAACCCTGGTGTCTATTAAGGACCTAGAGACATTGGTCACCCCTAGAGGTTATACAACCTATTGGTCACCCCTAGAGGTTATACAACCTATGGAATTTAAATGTAACTATTAGTGAACTGCTTTAAACTGGGATTTTATCTCCACTAAAGAGAGAATGGGGGTAGCACGTGGTGACGGTTTGTAAATTCTTACCTGACTTCACTGGGGAGAAGATGCTGAGTAACATGAAGCCTTCTAAAAATCCAGAGATTGGATATTTTGCATGCTGATCCCAATAATTGTACCACATTGAATACAGGCTACACATTTCTGTTTCACCAGCAACTGAAGACCAGTCAGCTACTAAACAAAGGGCTAGAATGCTGCTAGCTGTGAATCATTTGTTTCCTGACAGAGCTCTGAATTGTATGGAAAAGAACTGAGATGCAGCCATTCTCCTCCAGTTCTGAAGACTCCAACCTTATATTTAAATATGTTCAACAATAACAAAATAGAGAAGTCTGTATAAAGAAGACCCGTAGATTTATGGCCTTAAAGATTTTTTTGAGTTATTCATCATATTCCAAGTATTATTAACCTGTTCTGTGTGCAGTAAATGTTTGTTTACTAAGAAAAGCTACGGCACTTTCTCTTTGAAGTTGACTTGGAACTATGACTTACTGCCAACTTTTCAGGGGGTTACATATAATAGCCCTGAGGTTTAACGCTATGTAATGGTTTTTGAAAAATCTTGAAAACATAGAACTCTAACCTGTACTTTAGCAAAGAGTACAGCTGAGGTTCAGGAAGACGGGGAGTGTAATGGAGTTAAACATAATATTGCCTTAGCATCCCCCGAACACCAAGTTGGCAGGCACCAACAGTGGCTAAAACCCTAGTGAATATGACTCATCAGCTGCTAGTGTAATGCATGTGCTTTCACTGCAGCATTTCCTGTGTAAATAAGGGAAGAAACAATGGGGAAGATATACAGATTCTTGATTTTAAGAACCTGAGAACGGCCATACTGAGTCAGACCAATGATCCATCTAGCCCAGTATCCTGGCGTCTGACGGTGGCAGGTGCCAGATGCTTCAGAGGGAATGAATGGAACAGGGCAATTATTGAATGATCCATCTCCAGTCGTCCAGTCCCAGCTTCTGGTGTCAGGGATATAGGGACATGCAGAAAATGGGGTTGAGTCCCTGACCCTCTTGACTAATACCATTGATGGACCTATCCTCCATGAACTTATCCAGTTCTTTTTTTTTAACCCAATTATAATTTTGGCCTTCACAACATCCCCTGGCAATGAGTTCCACAGGTTGATTGTGTGTTGTGTGACAAAGTACTATCTTATGTTTGTTTTAAACCTGTTGCCCATTAATTTCATTGAGTGACCCCCTGGTTCTTGTGAAGGCATAAATAACACTTACTCACTTTCTCCACGCTATTCATGATTTTATAGACCTCTATCATATCTTTCCGTAGTCGTTTCTCTTCTAAGCTTAACTGTCCTTTTTAATCTCTTTCTTGTATTGAAGCTGTTCCATATCCCTCATCATTTTTGTTACTCCTCTCTGTACTTTCTCCAATTCTAATATGCCTTTTTGAGATGGGGTGACCAGAACTGCACACGGTGTGGGCGTGTGATGGGGTTTACAAACCCCACACTGGAGAGCAAGGAGTTAAGGAACAGGTCTGAGCCCAGGAGGCCCCACCCAGACACACCTACAAGGCCTTCACAAGCTGGATAGTGCTTTTAAAAGTGGAGCAGAACAATTCCGAGGCAGGCAGTGACAGGGAGCAGACGGCTGCCATGAGGGGAAAGTACATCCCAGAAGCTGATTGCCTGAGACCTGACAATGCAGACCTGTGCAAACCCACAAAGCAGAGGCAGGGTATTGAGTGTGCAGGTCTGAGATTTGATTGGAGTGATTTACTCTGGAAAGCTAAGGGAGGCAGGATTAGGAAGGAGTCCAAGGGGGCAGCAGCATAGCACCTCAAGGTGTTGAGTGTAGCTGCTCTCCATTGGGCCCTGGACTGGAGCCCGGTGGAGTGGGAGGGGCCAGCCTCCTCTACCCACTCTGAGAGCATGTTACAACAGCAGGAATCTTCAACTAAGAGAGAGAGACCAGCTGGAAAAGGCCTTGACTATTCAAGGGCCTAGTGCCCCCACCCCCAAATCCCTGTGCTAAAGTGGAGGACTGGAAACCCTGGAGGTGGGGGCACAGAAGGACCGGACAATGGCAATGCTTTCAATGGGAAGACGCCCTGCCTACTTCTGCCTAACCACTAGGCGGGCCTGTTGGTGGTTCTGTACTTTCTACAGGGCGTATCATGGATTTATATAGTGGCATATGATATGTATTATCTCATTATCTCTCCCTTTACTAATGGCTCCAAACATTCTGTTAGCTATTTTGACTGCTGCTGCACATTAAGAAAATCTTTTCAGAGAACTATCTACAAGGACTTCAAGATCTCTTTTTTAAGTGGTAACAGATAATTTAGGTCCTATCATTTTGCATGTATAACTGGGATTATATTTTCTAGTGTGCATTACTTTGCATTTATCAACATTGACGTTCATTTGCCATTTTGTTGCCCAGTCACCCAGTTCTGTGAGATTCCTTTGTAACTCTTTGCAGTCAGATTTGGACTTACCTATCTCACATAATTTTGTACACATCTGCAAATTTTGCCACCTCACCCGTGTCCACAGCTTTGTTGATACCTTCAGAGAATTCTAATGAATTGGTGAAGCATGATTTCCCTTTACAACAACTGTGTCATCTCTTCCCCACTATATTGTGTTCCTCTATGTCTGATAATGCTGTTCTTTACTATAATTTCAACCAGTTTACCTAGTACTGAAGTTAGGCTTACTGGCCTGTAATTGTCAGCATCACCTCTAGAGCCTTTTTAAAAATCGGCATTACATTGGCTATCCTCCAATCATCTGGTGCAGAGGCTAATTTTAATGATAGGTTACAGACCACAGTTAGTAGTTCTGCAATTTCATATTTGAGTTCCTTCAGAACTCTTGGGTGAATACCATCTGGTCCTGGTGACTTATTACTGAATAATTTATCAATTTGTTTCAGTTGACGCGTCAATCTGGTACAGTTCCTCAGATTATCACTTAAAAAGACTGACTCTTGTGTGGGAATCTCCCCCCACATCCTCTTCTGTGAAGAACAATGTAAAGTATTCATTTACCTTCTCCACAACAGCCTTGTCTCTTCCTAATAACCAGTGAGGTATCTTCAGTGCTAGAGGAGACCATGACATCATCTGGAAGGAGAGTCCCAACTATGGGATCATTTCCCTCTGCTCCAGATTGATGTTCCCCTTCCCCAAGACTTTCATCCTCCTCAATAGGCTGTCAGATTGGGGATGGCACCACTCTACTGTGTCCCAGAAAGTCTCGTCTATGTACCTCTCTGTCTCTCTTAGCTCCTCCAGTTCCGCCACTCTGGTCTCAAGAGCCCATACTCAGTCTCTGAGGGCCATGAGTTGCTTGCACTGAATGCAAACATATGCCACCTGCCCACAAGGCAGGTAATCATCCATCCTGCATTCAGTGCAATAAACTGGATAGCCCACGTTCTGCTACTGGACTTTGTCTGTGTTATTTTTACTCTCTGTTTGTTTGTTCTTTGAGGTTTGGAGGTATTTTGGGGGAGGGTTGTTTTTCTTGGGGGGAGGGCGATTTATAGGCCTAAGTTAAGAGATTATTAGGTATATCCGTTCCCAAGCTCCCTCACTATAAACTTCCATCAAGCAGGCACACAGCAACAAACAAACTATTAGACAACAAACTCATCCCTAGGGTTGCATAGTCACTCTTCCTTCATCTGGAGAACACCCTCACAAAACTCCCCTGTTTGATGTTCCTGTTCACTAGCTAGTTTTGTTTTGGGGTGTGTCTGTAGTCTTGACGCAGCCAGGCTGGGTGACTCTGCTAGATGGTCTGGAGTCATCCAGAAATTGGATGTGGGAGGCACTAGGTGTGCTCATTAGCCTTTTGAAGCTATGTGGGTGACTTCCATTGTGGCGTGGAGCTTGTATATAACAATGATAGTTGTGATAACCCATCAGCATTACAAAGTTGAGCCATTCCGTTAAATTTGACATCAAAGGTATGGGCTCCCTAGAATAAAGCCCATCTCTGAACATGAACAATAACCATTTTCAGAATGCCCCCTTTGGGGTTAAAAATGGACAACAAGGGCTTATGATCTGTCATGAGCATAAAATTCCTATTATGCAGATAATGACCAAATTTCTTAACTCCCCAGATCAGCCTCAAGGCTTCATGGTCTGTCCGGTCATAATTGTGTTCTGCTGGACTTAGAGATCTGGCACTGAAAGCGTTATGTCATTCCTGACCATCATTTTTAGTCAGGTATGCAATTGTACACTTCCATGCACAATAGCATCCTTCATGTGATGTGACCTTGTATGTACAGCGCATGCCAGATCTCGCTGTATGGAGGACGCCATTTTGTTCACACATTCAGGAGCCTGATGGAATTGTCCTGCAGGCACAGCAAGTCCTGGGGTATGCAATACATTCCTGGCATACACTGAGGGCACATCACTGATGGCATCACAAAAGCCATTGAATTGAGAAGGGATTTTTAGACAGATGGTTTAAATATCTTTCTTGTTTGCTACCAAGAGCTAACACTTTTGAAAAAGGAAATCCTTTGGTAGAGATTCAACAGCCCCACCATCCTGGGGATGATGATACGTACCTAACGTGCTTTGATAGCCATGGATGAAAAGCACTATACAAGAGATAGGGGCCAGATTGTTACAGTTATTAGATGCCTACGGGTGAAGATCGGCACCTAGTGCGTTTTTCAAAAGCACCTAAGCAGGCTAGATGTCTAATGCCCATTGAAGCGAAGGGGACTTAGGTGCCTAATCAACTTTCGTGCTGTTGAAAATCCCACTAAGTGCTTATCTGCCTTTTTAGGGGCCTAATTAATGTTGTGAATCTGGCTCTTAGTGCTTGTAAAAATCCGGCCCTTTGCACCAAGGACATCCCGGCTCTATCTCCACTGCAGTTATCTGGTAGCAATTCTACCCCTTTTCATAGAATATGAGGGCTGGAAGGGACCTCAGGAGGTCATCTAGTCCAACTCCCTACTCAAAGGGGGACCAATCCCCAGACAGATTTTTACCCTAGTTCCCTAAGTGGCCCTCTCAAAGATTGAACTCACAACCCTAGGTTTAAGCAGGCCAATGCTCAAACCACTGAGCTATCCCTCCCCCTTTTGTTCCAAACCAGGATACGTGTCTCTGTACAAACATTCAAATGATGCCATCTGACCTCGAGGTGTATCATCACTCAAAATACTGTAGGTGTAACAATGTCATTGCCCGTGATTGAACCCCTGAATTCCAGAACTAAGAGCATAAACCACATAAAATCCCATTAGGTGCCTATCAGTATCTTTTGGCACCTAAATAGCTTTAAAAATCTGACCTGAGGTGATAAAGGTGGGAGACCAACCAATGAAAGTCATGTAAGACCCCAAAGAAGTCCTCCAGTCAAAGCAGAAAAGAGTAGAATTGACATTCCTCTTACTTGTAAGGTAGCAATACAAGAAAATATTTCTAGCCTTCTCAATGCATTAGAAGGAAGAAAAAAACAGGTTGTTTGAAAATTGTGTTTTATGTGAAATTGTTGTAAACACCACAGAGAGCAAATGACCTCAAGAGGTCAGACATACGGCTAGGAAATATCAAAATGAAATGTCATTGACAAATGCAAGCTAATCAATGTAGAAGTGGAGTAAAATAATACACAACACGTACATTCAAAGGTAAGGAGAAATCCAGAAGCAATAATGCCGAGTGCGACCTAAGGGAGATAGCGGATAGCAAATTACATCTGAAATTGCAATGTGATGTGATGGCATGAGGTGAATGCAATTTTGGGCTTCCTGTTGCAGCAGCATCGTATCATGGGGAAGGAAGATGATAGTCCATTTCTATACAGCTCTGGCAACTCTGCATGGGGAGATCTGTGCCCAAAAGGTGTCAGCATATGGGAGGGACTTCAGAATTTTTTTTGAAAATGAATAAGTGTTTGGAAGGACTGACATATGCTCTAAGGAAAGGCTACATGACATTAATAGGAATATTCACTCTTGCTAATGGGAGTATAGGATAACTATATATCTTTGGGGGTATAAATCTCCCCAAAAGGAGAGGAATTACCTCAAGTGGCTCAAGATTTCATAAAAGCATAAAGCATCAACTGGGGAAAGTCCATGGCATTGGGGATGACACACAGCTCTCTGAGCCACCAACTGGGTCATCCTTAGGGGCACTGTGTTGTTAGAAGAACCATCCTTCCAATAAGTTGCAAAACTAGTCCTGAGTGTGCTAGATCTATTTGTGACAAGTATTGTTGCAGGGGTTATTATTACTGTTGGGAAAAGGATATTAAAGGCCTGCTCTTTAGAGCCTCTGATTTTCAGGCAATCACAGACCTCAGTAAAGAAGATGCATGGAAATGTGTTTGTGTAGAAAAACAGCTGCAGACAAAGGAGATGGCTGATGCCCGGAACCACATGGCACTATCATGTGGCCCAGAGGGGAGTGCGGAGCTAACAGCATTTCATACATTTCATACTCAGGGGCTGGGGCAAAGTGTTGGGTGGGCACTGAGCAGGGGAGTCTGTGTTTTGCTGAGAGTCTGTGTGGGTCCCTGGAGAGAAACAGAGGTAAGAGAGCTGTTTCTCTACAAAGCTACCTGGTTATCCTCCTTTAAGTCTCTCCGTAGCACTACTCTGCCATGATGCCTACCAAAACCTTGACAACAGCTAGACAGCCGGTGTGCTGACATTACAGCTGATCATGCTGACCAATGTTGTCTCATTGGTTTTTTTGTACTCCCCCAACCATCTGTATCCATCTGTTATCTCTTGTCTTACAGTCAGGTTGTAAGCTCTTTGGGACAGGGACAGTATTTTTTTCTGTGTTTGTGCAGAGCCTAGCATAATGGGGCCTTGCTCCATGACTGGGGCTTCTAATTGCTATGGGAATACAAACAATAAATAATAATAATAATAAATTATTATTGGGATAGGGCGGAAGTTCCTGATCCGAGTCTTCTACAGAAGCTAGTTATGTAGGTGCAGTTTTGCTTTTAGTGTTATTTAGAGGAACAGGACTTGTGTACATTTTGTAAATAAATAATTATACCAAGGAAATACCTGGCATATTTCTCCCTGCAAGACCCTGAATTTCAGCTACTGCTTGACCAAAATGGCAATATTATTATTAAGGACTGTAACTATTATTACTATTCCAACTTATTACTTCTGCATTGCAACTTTGACCAAACAAATCTGTTCAATGTGCTGTAGGGAAAAATCTTTCCTTGGCAGAGTAATGAACTAGGTACAAAGCCTCACACATCTCTTTAATTTCCAAATTTGTGATTAGGTTACAGACAGACCAGTGGTCAAATCCATAGGGTGTTCGAAGGACTGGCAGAACATCTCCCAACACAGCACTGCAAGCACAACACCCTTTTCTAGTAAGGTGCCGCAGGCTTTGTGGTATTCTCAGGTCCTGTGAGCCACCTACTCCTCATTTTCCTCATGTTCTGAGTCAGGTTGTCCCTCATGAAGGGTGGAAGCATTCCATACCAAGTTGGCACAAATGGCTCCCAAGTGAAAGCTGGTCTGTCTCTAGCTACAGTACATAGTGAATGGGCCACCTAGTGGGGCCATTACCAGGTCCAATTCATGGTGCAAACATACAGGTGCCCCATAGACTCCAGTTGCTCCCCTTCTTGGGAAATTCCAGGGAGGATATAGTCTTCTGGCCATGCCCATTCTACTCCTCTCCCTACAGGTGCAACTTCTGGTGAGCACAATACTTTGAAAATGCGCTCCTTTGAAAATGCTTAAGAGGCTCAAATCCCATCTTTCCCATTCTCGAGGGCATAAAAGCCCAATTTAGTTATGCAAATGTAGCCCAAATAGAAAAGCAAAATACATAATACAAAAAAAAAATTTGTTTGGCCTGAAAGTAAGTGTCTCTTATTTGAAAACCTCATGCTGAGCAGACAAAAGGAAAAGTATCTGTTGATGTAATATTTATCACTCAAATCACTAATGCAGCAGTGATCAAAGAAAATATATTTACCAGTAGGGTGCTGGGCATAGCTGCTGTTCAAGTCTGAAGACAGGAACTGTAAAATATTGAATCCTGAATATAATTTTAATACATTACACACTTTCAACAACAGCTCTGCCCTGTTGTAATTCTAGTAGAAACGAAAATATTAACACAAGGACCAAAAGAATAACTTCAGAAAGAATCAATTTATCCCAGGAAAGGATAGATAAGTGTGCACATATTGTGCTTTCATGAAAAATCAGCAATTCCATTGCTATGACAAAACAAGAAAAAAGCAATATCTTTACTTTGAACTTCAGCTTTTATTTTAAGCAATCAAAATATATCAACATTTAGTCAAGAACAGGGAACTTGTTCTGAAGGACACATAATGGTGCTTCTGTTTAAATCTGCCACTTTGCATTCCTCTGGATCTTTGGATTTGATCATTTATCCCACCTATTTAATATGGACACATGAAAGTTTGTAACAAAACTTTGGATTCAACCTGCGATTACAATCTTTATGGGCAAATCTGAGCGCTGTTTCAGTGGAGCCCGAATGATTTAGGCTAAAATGTTCAAATATTGATGAAACTGAAGTCGTACATAGGCACCTAAATAAATGGCCTGATTTTCAGGTAGTAATTTACTTTATGCTCATACCAGTGACATATTACTTCCTCCTTCGCAGTGCATCAGCTTGTGCTGGGCAGCATATTGGACGGACAGAGTCAAGTCTGCTCACTCCCCTTCCCTTTTTGCCCATTCCTTACTCAACTGTGGTGTTCATCGATCACTCAGGCTGAGATGCTGAAAGGTATTTAGGCACACCTAACACCTAATGAAACTAATGGGTGTTAGGTGCCCATATACCTTTAAGGATCTGGGGCACAGTGTTGGAAGTGCTTACAAGAGCTCTGTTTTATTCTGTGTCTGGTTTCAACTGGCTGTAGATAATAAGAATGTAACAGCACACACTCCTTACTCTCCCTCCAGTATCTGGAAAGCTTAGTCCTTAAAGGCACAGTGCTTAATACCATACCACCTACCTTATGGAGAGTAACAGCCCCACATAGCCTGCTCGCCCCACCCACTGCACTCCAACTAGCAATGCATACAGTCTGCCTTAGAAAAGGGATACCTCGCTCCCCTGCAGGTGACAATCCTGCTCTAATTTTCCACACAACTTAAATGGATCTCACATGTCCTTGTGTGTCTGCATGCAGGCAAAGCAATGGTCCCTCAGCATTTTAATAGTTCTTCCCAATATCACAGTGCGCATGCTAAGGATAGGATTATATGCCTGTTTTTTCACCTTCACAGGAATGGAAGGCAAGCAATGGGTGCTAGGTGCTATTAACTAACATAGGGCTTTTCTCAGTGCGTAGTAGCTGTCTTTTTCTCAGGCAACCCTAGGTAATGTGACCTCTTTAATGACAGTGTTTAAAATGGTAACAGACAGTGGGCCATTCCCATTGCTATCTTGCCTAACAAATAAAAGGATCAGAGAGTCCTGTGGCACCTTTAAGACTAACAGAAGTATGAAAGCTTATGCTCCCAATACTTCTGTTAGTCTTAAAGGTGCCACAGGACCCTCTGTTGCTTTTTACAGATTCAGACTAACATGGCTACCCCTCTGATAAATAAAAGGATGAATTTCACCAAAGTTAAAGAAAGTGGCAATTTTAACTACGGTAAGTCCTTTCTGTGTATCACCTCCCCGGTCTCTCGCAGCAGTTAACCAAACTGTCAGATTTTTTTTTTTAAGGAAAAAAATTAAGAGGCTCACGCTGTTAAAATGAATACAAAAGTGCAATGAAATGTTCAATGGCAGCACAGGCAGTCTCCCTATTCTAGCTCTCCCTGTTTTAAAAATAAAATGGGTTTCAGGGTTTAACCTCTGGTGAGATATTGTATTAACACAGTGCAGCACCTAAATGTCAGCTTCCCAAGAACCAGACCAAGTTTTAAAACAAAGTCACAGGGGGATCAATAGGAGCAGATTCAAAGGGCTTATCACAATTGCTTTGCAAATATACCTTTTCCCTATTATTTTTCAGAGCAGCACACAGCAGAATTGGTTAAAGAGAAGGAATGATACTTTAGTTCACTGGATTTCTTATGGGACAAGTCCAGTAGCAGCCGAGAGAATGGCAGTCTTTAATCCCTTACAGAAATTTTCATTATCATCATCAGCTGTAGGCATAGTGGCAAACTTCTCTTGGAGACACCGCTGAAGTTTCTCCCAAGTCACTATATCTTCAAGGGTCTTGACATTGAATTTCTTTCATACTGATTTTGCTTGCTTGCGATGCCTTGAGGTGATGTGGAAATTCACGATTGATCTAACAAGGCGATGGTCTGTCCAACAGTCATCGGTTCCATGCATGGCCCTTGTGATGTGGACATCCTTCTGATCTCGAGCTCTAACAATAACACAGTCAAGAAGATGCCACTGCCTGGAGTGAGGGTGTCTCCAGGTGGTCTTATACTTCTCACTTTGTCTAAAGAGGGTGTTCATGATGACCAGGCCACGTTCTATGCATTTACTCAGGAGGAGGATGTTGTTGGAGATAGCCTTTCCTACTCCTTCTTTTCCAATAGTGACATTCCAGAGATCTGACTCCCGCCTGACTCTATGTGCTGAGTCCATTGGCTATATCACCAGCCATCACCAAGACTGGTTTGATGAGAATGATGCTGAGATCCAGGGCCTGCTCGACCAGAAAAGAAAAGCTCATTGCATGTGGCAAAATGACATATCACACAAGCAAAAGAAAGAGTCATACAAGCAACTCAAGGCTGAAGCCCAAAGGAAAATCCGTGACATCAAAAATAAGTGGTGGCGAGAAAAGGCCAAGAAGATTGAGTTTTATGCTGATAAACATGACATGAGGAGTTTTTTTCAGGCAGTAAGTGCCATTTATAGCCCATGCTCCCATGGATCCACACCACTTTGAGCCCAAGATGGGTCAGTGTATTTTAAGGACAGCAAAGCCATCAAAGCCAGATGGAAGGAGCATTTTGAATTACTCCTGAACAGTGAATCAACTGCCTCTGATGCCACTATTGAATCTGTATGTCAATGACATGAAAGAGAATCTCTTGCTGACCCCCTTCTCCCACCCTCAAAGAAACAATACGAGCCATTATGCAAACGAAGAACAACAAGGCAGCAGGGCCAGATGCATGCCAGCTAAAGTCTACAAGTTTGTGTAGTAAGATGAAGCCCTGAAACAAACTCTTGTGTCAGAGGCCCAGTCTGAGGCCTGAAGCCTGAACCAACGTACTTCCAGGTATTGCTAAGCAAAAGGTGGGCTGTGAGCCAGAGGCAGGCCCCACTCACAGAAGTTGGCGAAAAGAGGGCTGCTAGAAGCAGGTGCATCCACACATAAGTGCTAATAAGAGGAACTTGTGCCAAGATGACATCAGAACACTCCACAGAGATGACAAGGAACAGGCAGGTGCATCTTAAAGACAGGGTCAAAAGGACAGCATGATGGATAAGATCTGTTTGAAACAACATGATCAAAGAGGGAGGCAGCACCCTAATGAGCCAAGGGGCGGTACCTCAATACATCAGTAGGGATGAGTAATCTGTCCTGTAACTGTATAAAAATAGGTCCTGGAGTGCGCATCTTTGTCCAGCCTAGGGGGCAGTGGAGTGTCCCACCACTGACTGAGCTGTGTACATTGCCAGGGGCACATATTCGTAGTATGTCCTGTAGAGTCTATAGGAAACTATTACTGTGCTTTGTTTGACAATAAACCTGGCTCGGGTTCCTTCGTACCTTACTAGAGTCTGTGGTCTTTGGGGGTTCTCTCGGGGTTTGTTGTGTCAGTTATCTGCGCAGAACTGGGGCAGCACACACAGGGAACACGCACACAGCCGACTGTTATCATCATCAAACAAGAGTAAAGCACCATTCCAGTAGCCACTGACAACGGTTTGGAGGTGAAGAACTGGTAAGGAAGCTCCACAAACTTTTTCTTCATATCTGGTATAATAAGAAGATTCCAGAAGACTTGAGAAATGCCAACACTGTTACAATCTTTAAGAAAGGAACTAAGCCGGACTGTGGAAACTATCAAGGCATTGCCTTGCTATCTACAGCAGAGAAAATTCTTGTTCGTCTCCTCCCACACCAATTATTTCCCCTTGCTGAGGAAATATTGCTGGAATCTCAGTGTGGTTTTAGAACATCCTGCGGGACAACCAACATGATCTTCGTTGCCCATCAAATCCAGGAAAAGTCTTGGGAGCAAAATCAGGACCTGTACATGGCCTTCATCGATTTGACAAAGGCCTTTGACTCCATCAATTGTGAAGCCCTGTGGAAGGTGCTTAGGGTGACCAGCTGTCCTGATATTATAGGGACAGTCCCGATATTTGGGGCTTTTTCTCATATAGGTACCTATTACCCTCCACCCACTGTCCCGATTTTTCACCCTTGCTATCTGGTCACCCTAATAGGTGCTGGCAAGATTTTGCTGCCCTCAAAAATGTATTAAGATCCTAAAGCTTCTCCATGATCAGATGACTGCCACGGTTCTCTATAATGGCCTTGAGACAGAACTTTTGTCATCAAAACTGGGGTTAAGCAAAGATACATTATTGGTCCTCGTTAAAGTCATTTTGGTCCTCGTTAAAGATCCCCTCCCCAATGGAGTTGACATTCAATACAGAATGGATCAGCGGCTCTTTAATCTTCGATGTCTCCGCTCGAAGTCTAAAGTCTTCAGGGCATCCATTGCTGATCCTCAGGATACTGATGACTGTCATCCTCATGCACAGTGAGAATGACCTTCAGTCCATACTGGATTTTCTTGCACAAGCTTACCGAAGGCTAGGACTCTCATTCAATACTGAGAAGACTAAAGTTCTCTATCAACCTGCTTCAGGCCTTGCACATGACCCCACCACAAATCACCATCAACGGTCAGACTTTGGAGACAGTTGAGCACTTTTTCTACCTTGGTAGCCAACTTTTTCAAAATGCAAAAATTGACAGTGAGATCCTGCACAGGATTCAGTGTGCAAGCGCTTCCTTTCAGAAATTGCTTCGACACGTTTTCACGGACTGTGACTTATGGCAGGACACCCAGATCCGGGTCTATAAGACAATTATTGGTCCTACGCTCCTTTCTGGATGTGAAATCTGGGTGACCTATCGACAGCACCTCAAGAGTCTGGAGAGGTACCACCAACGATGTCTCCAGAAGATCCTTCGTGTCAAGTGGCAAGATCGCTCCACTAACGTCAACATCCTCACTGAAGCCAGTGTCACCAGCATTGAAGCAATGATCTTCATGCACCAACTTCGCTGGGCTGGACATTGTGCACGGATGCCAGACTCTCGCCTCCCAAAATAAGTCCTCTACTGTCAGCTCACCCTTGGTCAGAGATCCTGTGGTGGTCAGAGGAAACTCTACAAGGACACACTGAAAGAGTATCTTAAGAAAATTGATGTGGACATCACAAGCTGGGAGGAGCAAGCCACCAGCCGACCCAAATGTGCCATATCCTCCATCGGGCAGTGACCCACTTTGAAGCGAAATGCCTTGCCCTTGAAGCTGAAAAGAGAGAGAGAAGGAAGGAAAAATAAAACTTTCTCCTAGCAAGCAGCTGGCCTTTCACAAAATGTCTGTACCTACTGTGGGTGGATTTGTGGTTTCAGGATTGGACTCCTGAGTCATCTCAGGACCCATATGTAAATTCATGGTAGAGATCATCCTCAAATTGAGGGATCGCCAATGAATCTCTAACCTGACTCACAGCAGGTCTACGTGACATGATGCTCAAAAAGCCAATGGTCACCATTGTCTCATCTATATGATGGTCTCCACCTTTTCTACAACTAATGGAGCCTGAACACTTGTAGTAATGGTGAGAAATGGTAGAGAACAAACCTAACATAGACAAGGACCATGTGTAAGGATATTCCAGAGGACAATGCCCGATGTACTGCTGGTGCATTCACTCTCTTGCTGAGATATGGTGGGATAGTTGCCCTGATTGTTCGAGAATACAATAATATCATCACAGCGCAGCACTACAGTAGGTGGGGATAAACATGGTTGAAACACAGACGCATTGTGGAGAAAGCCATTATGTTGTAAGACCATATTTATTGTAAATGGTTGATATGAGTATGTCAAAAACTGGTCACAAAAACACATTTTTACTTGTAGCAGGGATGCGGGCTTTGAGTTCAGCTGGTGTGCTGCTTACAAGCTGTCCTCAATATTCCCAGAATAGCCATGTTGATCTAGACAGAGGTGCCAAGAGACATCTGGCATGCTTGGTTGCTAATACTATTTATTTTGTATTCTGGTTGTGCCTACAACATGCTAGGTCTGTTCCATACATAGGAAGACATAGTCCTGGTGCCAAAGAGCTCTCAGTCTAAGAAAGATCTTACACTCTAAGAAACATAAGCATAGGCTATGGCATTTAACCACAGCCTTCAAGTCCTTCCAGAAGCTCCAGGAGACAAAGCTGGAGTCAACACAGGGGGTCATTCCTTTCCTGCAGCCAGCCAGCTCTGCAGAGCTGGGCAGAGCAAGAGAGAGAGGGCTACGTAAAGCATATGCCCAAGGGGGCTGGCATTTCCTACCTTTTGAGTGCTTGACTTTGCAACCTTAGTGATGTTCTTTTAAAGTAGGCTTGCTGTGTGCAGTGTGGTATACAAATTGTGTCCTTACATATAACCCTGTATAAGTGGTAGTGTGCAGCTGTGCTGTCTCAGGAGCAAATTAGGGAAGAAATTAGAATGCCTGGTAACTCTCAGCGTCACCACAGTTCCTTCCCTGGCTCCCCACTTGCTCCACGGAGAAACAATTCTAGCTCGCCTTTAGTCGCCAGCAGATTGGAAGACACCATCTCTGCAGGGCTGGGAGAGCAGTGGCCCTGCAGAGCCCTGTCTATCCCCTGTTCTCACACCAGCAACATAGTACAATAAGGGCAAGAAGAGGACACTTTATATTCCAGTCTCCAGTGTAGACACACAAGGCAAGTGACATTGTTGCTCTTCGTTGATTTGTGTGTTACACTTACTTTTTTCTTGCACCTATTTTCTCTTGCTTTTTTTTCCCACTCTGCTCCAATTTTCACCGTATTTCTTCCCTGGATTTATTCACTCCGTCCTGTTTCTACAAAACAAGCAATGACTCAGTCGAACTTTTGAACCAGCCGTGTTTGAGTAGGTTAGAAAATCAGGCCAAATGAGCCCCTCCCCTCTCCCCCAGCCCTATTTAAAGCACTGCATTGCCGTTGCAGTACAATTATATTATGTAACCCTGCTTGGTGGAGGATAATTAACATTGAAAAAAAAGGCTCTTTGGAGTAATAACACAGACGTTATCATGTTGTGCTGACAGATCCTGATTGACAGGAAGAGCCAGGCTATCCCATTAAGAGAAAACATGAAAGCTAGTGAGAACTGCTGCAATAATAATACTGTAAAATTGAGCTTCTGGCCCTGTACATTTCGGAGTTCATAACATTCTGCTACTTTTTTTTTTTTAATATTTCGGAGCTGGAAACACTTAATCTAATTAACTGCTTACCCTCAAAGGAGCTCATTTAGTATCTGTATCAAAGCTTTTAACTCTAAAAATGGAGGATTATCACCTGCTCCTTCAAAACATCAGAAAATTCTGGAAACAGAGGAGGGAGAAAACAGCTAGTCACCATGTCATCAAAGAGTTCTACTGATCAAAGACCAACTTCTAAGTTTGACTTCAGAAGAAACTTCATGTTAAACATGAATGTAACCTAGACCGGCTTAAAAAACAAACAAACCTTAAATAGGCAAAATATATATGCACCAGGTCAGGGCCGTCCCAAGCTATTCTGGGGCCCTACACAGTGAGTGCAGGTGAGATGAGATAACTGGCTCTGTGGATGAGGGAACAGCAGTGGATGTGTTATTCCTTGACTTTAGCAAAGCTTTTGATACGGTCTCCCACAGTATTCTTGCCGCCAAGTTAAAGAAGTATGGGCTGGATGAATGGACTGTAAGGTGGATAGAAAGCTGGCTAGATTGTTGGGCTCAACGGGTAGTGATCAATGGCTCCATGTCTAGTTGGCAGCTGGTTTCAAGCGGAGTGCCCCAAGGGTCGGTCCTGGTGCCGGTTTTGTTTAATATCTTTATTAATGATCTGGAGGATGGTGTGGACTGCACTCTCAGCAAGTTTGCAGATGACACTAAACTAGGAGGCGTGGTAGATACACTAGAGGGTAGGGATCGGATACAGAGGGACCTAGACAAATTAGAGGATTGGGCAGAAAAAAACCTGATGAGGTTCAACAAGGACAAGTGCAGAGTCCTGCACTTAGGACGGAAGAATCCCATGCACTGCTACAGACTAGGGACCGAATGGCTAGGTAGCAGTTCTGCTGAAAAGGACCTAGGGGTCACAGTGGACGAGAAGCTGGATATGAGTCAACAGTGTGCTCTTGTTGCCAAGAAGGCTAACGGCATTTTGGGCTGTATAAGTAGGGGCATTGCCAGCAGATCGAGGAACGTGATCGTTCCCCTTTATTCGACATTGGTGAGGCCTCATCTGGAATACTGTGTCCAGTTTTGGGCCCCACACTACAAGAAGGATGTGGAAAAATTGGAAAGAGTCCAGCGGAGGGCAACAAAAATGATTAGGGGTCTGGAGCACATGACTTATGAGGAGAGGCTGAGAGAACTGGGATTGTTTAGTCTCCAGAAGAGAAGAATGAGGGGGGATTTGATAGCAGCCTTCAACTACCTGAAGGGGGGTTCCAAAGAGGATGGAGCTCGGCTGTTCTCAGTGGTGGCAGATGACAGAACAAGGAGCAATGGTCTCAAGTTGCAGTGGGGGAGGTCCAGGTTGGATATCAGGAAAAACTATTTCACTAGGAGGGTGGTGAAACACTGGAATGCGTTACCTAGGGAGGTGGTGGAGTCTCCTTCCTTGGAGGTTTTTAAGGCCCGGCTTGACAAAGCCCTGGCTGGGATGATTTAGCTGGGAATTGGTCCTGCTTTGAGGAGGGGGTTGGACTAGATGACCTCTTGAGGTCCCTTCCAACTCTGATATTCTATGATTCTATTCTATGATTCTATGAGAGAGACAAACTTTTGAGCCATACAGAACCTGAAAAAAAAAAAAGCTCTGTGTGGCTTGAAAGATTGTCTCTCTCACTAACAGAAGTTGGTGCAATAAAAGACATTATCTCACCTGCCTTGTCTCTCTAATATCCTGGGACCAACACAGCTACAACTAGACTGCATATCATATAACCCAGACATTTCAACCAATCACACTTATTCTTTGTTCTTTCTGACTAAACTCCCTAAAACAGTGTTTCCTTATTTTTGAAACCAAGAAAAAATTACTTCTGTAAAATATGCCATCACGGCTAAACAATAGAATAAAAGAGGCAGTTAGAGGCTACAAGGCATTTTTTAGAAATTGGAAGTCAAATACTACTGAGAAAAATAGAATGGAGAATAAACTCTGGCAAGTCAAGTGAGAAAGTATAATAGGCAGGCCAAAAAAATAATTTGAAGAACAACTAGCAAAAAACCCCACAAACTAACAGCGATTTTTTCAAGTACATCAGAAGTAGGAAGACTGTCAAACAATCAATGGAGCCACTGGATGATTGAGATAGGAGCTAAAGGAGCACTCAAGGAAAACAAGGCCATTGTAGAGAATTATTTGCATCAATCTTCATTGCAGAGGATATGAAGGAGATTCCCACAGATCAGCCATTCTTTTTTAGCTGACAAATCTAAGGAACAAGCCCATCTTAAGGTGTTAATAGAGGAGGTTTTGAAACAAATTGATAGATTAAACTGTAATAAGTCACCTGGACCAGATGTCATTCACCCAAGAGTTCTGAAGGAACTCAGATATGAAATTGCAGAACTACTAACTGTGATATGTAACCTCTTAGTACAGCTTCTGTACCAGACGACTGGAGAATAGCTAATGTGACACCATTTTTTTAAAAAGACTCCAGAGGTGATCCTGGGAATTACAGGCTGGTAAGCCTTACTTCAGTACCAGGAAAACTGGTTGAAATAACTGAATTATCAGACAAATAGATGAACATGATTTGTTGGGAAAGAGTCAATATGGCTTTTGTAAAGGGAAATCATGCTTCACCAATCTATTAGAATTCTTTTAGGGGGCAAACATGTGGACAAGGGTGATCCAGTGGATATAATGTACTTGGACTTTCAGAAAACCTTTGACAAGGTCCCTCACTAAAGGCTATTAAGCCAATTAAGCCATCATGGGATAGGAGGGAAAGTTAGTAACTCATTAAAATACATGAAACAAAGGGTAGGAATAAATGGTCAGTTTTCAGATTGGTGAGAGGTAAATAGTGGTGTCCTCCAGGGATCTCTCCTGGGACCAGTGCCGTTCAACATATTCATAAATTATCTGGAAAAAGGGGTAAACAGTGAGGTGGAAATATTTGCAGATGATACATATCTACTCAAGATAATTAAGTCCAAAGCAGACTGTGAAGAGTTACGAAGGGATCTCGCAAAACTGGGTGACTAGGCAACAAAATGGCAGATGAAATTCAATGTTGATAAATGCAAAGTAGTGCACATTGGAAAACATAATCCCAATTATGCATATAAAATGATGGGGTCTAAATTAGCTGTTACCACTCAAGAAAGAGATCTTGGAGTCATCGTGGATAGTTCTCTGAAAACATCCACTCATAGAATATCAGGGTTGGAAGGAACCTCAGGAGGTCATCTAGTCCAACCCCCTGCTCAAATCAGGACCAATTCCCAACTAAATCATCCCAACCAGGACTTTGTCAAGCCTGTCCTTAAAAACCTCTAAGGAAGGAGATACCGCCACCTCCCTAGGTAACTCATTCCAGTGCTTCATTACCCTTCTAGTGAAAAAGTTCTTCCTAACATCCAACCTAAACCTCCCCAACTGCAACTTGCGACCATTACTCCTTGTTCTGTCATCTGCTACCACTGAGAACAGTCTAGATCCATCCCCTTTGGAACCTCCTTTCAGGTAGTTGAAAACAGCTATCAAATCCCCCCTCGTTCTTCTCTTCTGCAGACTAAACAATCCCAATTCCCTCATTCTCTCCTCATAAGTCATGTGCTCCAGCCCCCTAATCATTTTTGTTGCCCTCTGCTGGACTCTTTCCAATTTTTCCACATCCTTCTTGTAGTGTGGGGCCCAAAACTGGACACAGTACTCCAGATGAGGCCTCACCAATGTTGAATAGAGGGGAATGATCATGTCACTCAATCTGCTGGCAATGCCCCTACTTATACAGCCCAAAATGCCGTTAGCCTTCTTGACAAGAAGGGCACACTGTTGACTCATATCCAGCTTATCGTCCACTGTGACCCCTAGGTCCTTTTCTGCAGTGTGCAGCAGCAACCAAACAGAATGTTAGGAACCATTAGGAAAGGGATAGATAATAAGACAGAAAATATCATAATGCCAGTATATAAATCCATGGTACGCCCACACTTCGAATACTGTGTGAATTTCAGGTCATCCTATCTAATACAGATATAAGATTGGGACTGATCAGACTGGAAAAGAAATGACTAAGAGGGGATATGATAGAGGTCTAAAAAATCATGACTGGTCTGGAGAAAATGAATAAGTAAGAGTTGTTACCTGTTCACGTATGGAGCCCAGTGGGCTAGTTTGCCTATTTTATATTTACTGCTTTGCATTATATTCAGCAGTAATGCAAGATACCTGCAGGAACTGTATCCTGTAAGACATTAGCTTCAGCAAGTTAGCATAAGGCTTGAGGTCTGTGAACTTTTAACAGATAAACTTTGCACAGATAAACGGACCAACAAAAAGCCAAGTATTTGGGGAGCTGAAAATAGAGTTTAAAGGAAAGTTCTGACCCAGGTACATAATTCAGCCACAGAAGAGTTCTGGCAATGAACTGAAGTACATAACAGGTATATGAGATACATCTAAGACTAGCCTGCTTGCTTGCCTATATATCTTTTCTTATAAGTTCCTTATTTTCTTATGGATTTCATTATTTGTTTTATTATAATAGGTTTATATTAGAGTATACTTTGGCTGTAACACAAGGGACCTGCAGGCCACATCCTATATGTTGAGCTAAGACAAAGTTAGCATACATATGTTTGGGACCTTTCAGCTAGATAGATGGTGATGAGCTAATGCTAATGCAACCTTTAACATGGAGGATGCATTAAAACAGGTTCAAATAGGGGGCTTGCTAAATTCATACCCTTTTAAATGTAACAGGTCCACCACAACTTGGAACTTGGAAAGAACCGAAATAACCAGTTAGGACAGAAATAACAAATGTGATACCTAATCACAAGAGGCCATGGTAATGAATTGACGTATACAATAATAAGTTGAGAACACTGATATACTAACCTATAGGAAAAAGACACTCCAACATTAGTAAGGTGAGGAAATACAAATAAGCAAAAGGGGGAAAACATCCCCTACTGAATATGCATCAAGCATAGTGGTGTCAGCGTAACATATAACCAGCCTAGGGCCAGTAGGAGAGAGACATGTAGTTCTTGGAGGTGCAAGAATGATGGCCACTGGTGATGATGGGGAAAGTGATGGTGATGAGGAAGATGATGGCTAAGATTTCAGGTTGTTCTACGGAAGACGGTGTGAGTACATGGATGTGCAGATGTACATTCTGTCGTATCTCTATCTTAGGGTGACGAGATCACAGAGGCGAAATATCGGGACACGGGGAGGTGGGAGGGGGGAAGGAGAAGGGGGCAGAGCCAAAAAATAAAAAAGCCGGTGGGGAGGAAAAAAAAAAAAAAAGGCACGAACAAGCAGGACGTGCCTAGGCTGGCGCCGGCCACACACAGATGTAAACAGCGGCCCCTAGGTCCCGGGATGCAACAACCCCCGCCCGGAGCCTGAGGACTGACACCCCGACGCCGTGGAGATGGGCACGGACAGGGGGAGCACCCCCGCCAAGTCCCTGTGCGGAGACCGGCCTGGGCTGGCCACAGGCGCGCCAGCATGGGGCAGTCCCTTCCCTGGCAGGCTCCAGCTCCCCGCGGGCCTGGGAGTGCGGAGCTGTAGCTACCTTCGTGCCACTGGGCTACACCCTGCTGGAGAAGCGGGACCTTGCCACGGCCCCCAGGCCGGGACTCACCCAAGCATCGTGGGACGGGATCTCCTCACCTAGGGTCGCACACCCAGCTAGGCATGCACTGCTCCCCCTGCCCTGCCCCCCGGAGGCAGACAGACTCACAGATTCTAATTATCCCCAGCACCGCGGCGGAGCTGCTGCCCGACCGGCCCTTCCAGCCGCTCCTCCGCCTCTTCCTCGCCGCGTGTCAGGCAGAGGCATGCGCCTGGCACCCGGCACCAACTACACCCCTCCAGGTCCAGGGCGCACATGGCGGAGGTGAAGCCCTGAGGAACCGGAGTCCCCACGCGGGCAGCTGCTGCCACCCCACCCCCACCCATGGGCGCGTAAAGAGCCGGTTCCCCAGGCCGGACCCGGGGCTGCCCCCCTGCAGGTGCCCTCCTGCCTGCGCTCAGGCCAGGGCCAGGCTGGACTCACCCCACTGTCCCCGGACCTCCTCCCTCCAGCGCTTGCCTGGGAGGGAGGAGGAACGCGGCGTGCTTCGGAAAGAGGCAGGGATTTGGGGAGCTATCCAATGGGGGAAGAATGGGGACGGAGTTGGGGCGAGGGAGGGAGCACAAGCCAGAGCGGAGGGCAAAAATTGCTTGTTTGTCCAGTGTCGCGACCAAACATTGGTCGGGACGCGGGACAAACAAGCAAATATCGGGACAGTCCCGATAAAATCGGGACATCTGGTCACCCTACTCTATCTACCTTGCTGATTTGGGGTGTTTGTGACTGTGCTAAATGTATTAATAAACTATATTTGTAAATATAAAAGAGTTCCTATACTGCGAGTGTTGCAACTGTGCACATCGGGATTCCCAACTATATAATAATTTGAATAATACTGGGCCTGATCTTGGGGCAAGAACCTGTCAACCTTCAAAGTGATAACTGGGGATTCTTAAGTAATCAATATGATTAATACATAATCTAAAGATTGGGCAACACATAACACAAGAACCAGGGATCACTCAATGAAATTAATAGGCAGCAGGTTTAAAACAAACATAAGGAAGTACTTCTTAACACAATGAATAGTCGATCTGTGGAACTCATTTCCTGGTGATGTTGTGAAGGACAAAACTATAACAGGGTTCAAAAAAAATTAGATAAGTTCTTGGAAGATTGGTCCATCAATGGCTATTAGCTAAGATGATCAGAGATGCAACCCCACGCTCTGGGTGTCTCTTAGCCTCTGACTGCCAGATGCTGGGACTGGACCGCAGAGGATGGGTCACTTAATGATTGCCCTATTCCAGTGGTTCCCAAACTTGGTTTGCGGCTTGTTCAGGGTAATCCCCTGGCGGGCCACAAGATGCTTTTTTTACCTGGAGCGTCCACAGGTACAGCCACTCGCAGCTCCCAGTCACCGCGGTTCACCGTTCCCGGCCAATGGAAGCTGCAGGAATCTGCGCGGGCCGGGCCACCACTTCCCGCAGCTCCCATTGCCCAGGAACGGCGAACCGCGGCCACTGGGAGCTGCAAGCGGACTTACCTGAGGATGCTCAGGTAAACAAAGCATCTCGCGGCCCACCAGGGACTTACCCCGAACAAGCCGTGAACCAAGTTTGGGAAGCACTGCCCTATTATTTCATTCCTCTTGAAGCATCTATCATTGGCCTCTGTCAGAAGACAAGATACTGGGGTAGATGCACCATTGGTTTCATCCAGCATGGCCATTCTTATCTACTTATCCTGAGAGGCCTCGGACATTAATGGTCAGACAGCACAACTACCATGTACAGTACCGCCAACTCCAAGAATTCCAAAATCATGAGTCAGTCCCCACCCCCACCAAAGAAATTGATTGTCTTAAAAAAAGTGACATTTTAAAAAAAATAGATATGTGGGGGGTTATCTTTTGGTCTGATTGACTTTTGCCATGATTTCAAGCTTTTCTCCACAACCAGAAGGGATAGAAAATTACTTTGTAGAAAAAAATGAAAGCTGAGAATCTCAAGTAATCAAATAAGACCAGGAACTGGGGCTTTCAGGCAAGAAATGAATATTGCGAGACTTCCAATAAAGTTGTCAACACTGTGATGGCTACCATGGAAATGCCTAATATAAATATCATCATCTCTCAATGAACATTACTCATATTTACCATGAAAAGGAACCTCATAACCGAAGAGTTCATGACAACATTCACCAGCACAAATTGTTTCCTAACCAATCACTGCTCCTTCGCAGATGAACTTTACATCTCAGCATAGGTTGGTTTGGAGAGCATTTGGTATGAGTTGAATGTTTCATGGAACTTTAGCATTAATGCTTTGAACTTTTTATCTCCAGAGCACTTCACTATACTAATTTTTCCTTGCAACACCACTGTAAGTATACTTGTAAGTATTTTTATCCTTGCTTTTTTCAGATGAGTCTTGGAAGCTGAGCGATAAAGCGACTTTGCCCAATGAGGCCTTGAAACACATCAGCATCAGAGCAGCTGGGTTTAGGGGTGCTGACACCCAAGGGGGGAGTGCCCCATAAACATCCACTAAGCCACCTCATTGTCCTCCTTCAAATGCTTCTTTGCCATGATTCCTATAAAAATCTGGATAACATCAAGGCAACTGGTGAGCTGAAACCACTGCCTACCATGCTGACCTGTACTGTCTCATTGTTTCTTTGTATGCCCCCATCTGTCTGTACCCATCTGTTGTCTCTTGTCTGTTGCTTAGCTCATAAGCTGTTTGGAGCAGGGACCAACTCCTTGTTTTGTGTTTGTCCAGCACCTAGTACAAAGGAACCCTGGTCCATGTCCTATGCACTATAGTAATACATATAATAAACATTATAGTAATTAGTGCCAGTGTCCTAGATCTCCTTGATCATGCTCACACCACTAGATCATGCCCACCTTGATTCCTCCCTTCTCTCCACAAGTACAGTTTTGTCCATCCCTACATTTAGGACCCTAATGATATGCCAAGCGGCAATACCTTCACTTGCTTTGAAGTTCCAGAGTGGAGCACCGAATGGAGCATGCCTGAATGGATTGTTACCCACAAGCCAATCCCTGAGTAACTGCTATTGCAATTTTTCATTTATTGGGGTTTTCTCTAAGGGTGGATGTAACAGGATGGCAACCTGTGCTTGAAGCATTGATATGACAGGCCTTGGTACAGACCAAACTCCTTCAGGTGGCAAAACCTGTGTGTGGGTGACCTGCATCTCTGGAGATTTCTGAACCTTTCCTTCAATTCTGAACCTTTCTTTTGGCTCAGATCCCCACTGCAGAGGGGTGGATTAAAGGGGCCAACTTCAAGTCAGGTTAACCATTTGATGGCCTGGCCGATGTTTGTGGGGTAAGACTGACCATGCTTTCAGAGTCTCCTGCATTCTAGGGATGCCCACTGGGTTCCATGAGCTGGGTTCATGGCTGTGGAAAGGGAGATGCTGCAGATGCCAGGTCATCTGGCAACCACAGGGGTCTTGGGAAATGAAGCCCAAAGAGGTTGTACAGGGAGTGGAAATCAGAAAGCATGCCCTACTCAGAATTCCAGAGGAAGAGGGTAGTTGACTAGCTAGCAATGGCAGTAGTTCTGCCCTGGTAGCAGGTGATGTTCCCGCTAAGGGAACTTAAGTGAGTTCCGCTGGCTCACCGAGGTAGGTGCATCTTTATTTCACCTAGAAATAGAAAAAGTACCTTTTTGAAGAGAGACAATCTAGGGTGTGGGCTGAGCAACTCTCAGAAAGGAGCAGCAAAGTCTAGGAAGAAGTTGTGATCTGATTTTTACATCATCTTGTGTTAGGGTGACCAGACAGCAAATGTGAAAAAACGGGACAGGGGGTGGCGGGTAATAGGAGCCTATATAAGAAAAAGACCCAAAAATCAGGACTGTCCCTATAAAATTGGGACATCTGGTCACCCTATCTTGTGTTCTCTTAATTAATAACGGCAAATGCCAGTGAGGGTATGAGTTTGGACCCCACATGGTGTGTGGACAGTAGCTGGGGATTCACTTACTCACAATAGGCTGTGCTGCTATGCAAGCTAAGAGAAAATTCTTATTTCACAGCAGCTTCATTTTTCTCTTCCATGCTGTAAACTCAGAATGACCTGCCTGCATCACAGTTAACCTCTGGCAACTTTATTTTTATTTTTACTTTGATTTATACAGAAATGATAAAAGCACCTAGGTAACCTGCAGATTTGTTCAGAATAATACAAGAATTTGAACTCCTGCCTGTATCTCAATCTGCAGAACAATAAAGCTGTCCATAAACAAAACAATACCTGAGAGAATATTCCAGGCTTCCTCCCCACGCCTAGAGTGGATCAGCACAATAAAAACCCATCGACCCTGACAACTAAGTGCATCTCATCCAGAAGTCTGGACAAACAGCTGGGCTTTTTGCAACATGCTCTGATGGCCAGGGAAGTTAGGTAATTTCAGACCAAGGAAGGGAATGAATTCCAAACTCAGAAGCTCTTCGTGCTGCTTTGCTAGTATTTCCCCCTTTTTAAACCAGGGCGCTCCAGCTCCAATACCTCCAAACTTTGCCCTTATATAGGACTTTTTACCCACAATCCAGAACTGCTAGCCAAAAATTACTCCTGGGATTTTCAAGGGAGCTAGGCATCAAACCCCCAATGCTTTAAAACTCTTAGTCTACATCAGCACCTCTGTGAGATAGATATTGTCACCCTAACTTTACAGGACAGAGGAACTGTAGCATATAGAGGCTGCCCACGGTCACAAAGGAGGGCTGCAGCAAAGCCAGGAACAAAAGCTAGCCCTCCTGACTCCCAGTCCTGAGCTTTAATTACAAGACCATCTTTCTCCTTTTTGATCAATTCTAGTTTAGAGGAGGAAAAATCTCATAAGCATCCACCTTCAGAGGTTATGTCTATACTACGAGCCAGGGCTGTGATACCCTGCTCATGTACATATACTTACGCTAGTGAGAGCTAGCATGAGTCTAAGGAGGGACGTAGTTGCAGTAGCATGGGAAGTGGAAGCACAGAATAGTTGTGCTGTGTACAACCTGCCTGAACCCCTTGTGTACGTACTCAGCAAGGGTAAGTATAAATAGTCATGTAGCTGCTGCCCATGCTACCACAGCTACATGACTATTTCTACTTGTGCCCTCTCTCTCTCTCTCTCATCGTGCTAGTATGTGTATGGAAGTTGAGAATCACACCCTTAGCTCCTACGGTAGATGTAGCTATAGTCTGCAACAGGAGTCACCAGACCTCAACAACAAATTCTGGCTACTCTCTATCTTTTGGGAGTTTGAATGTTGAATTGGCAGCAGCCAACTGATAGTTATTTGTATTAGCTGAGTTATTGCTACTAGTCAGAAACTTGAAGTACCTCCAGGAACTTGCGTAAGATTCCTGGCCACAAATTTGCTATTCAGTGCCAATTTTTTTCAGTAAAAATGAACACACGAAATGTTATTGGAACTTATTTTGTCATGCTCTCCAGGATCAGCAAAATGTTTCTTCATCTGTCCATGTTGATGCCCACACTTCCTATTTTTGGAAGTTTGAGGGACTGCAGTTCTTGCAGTTTTAGCTCAAAATGGAAATGATTAAATTTATCAAGGTGTCATTTAATGAAAGTAGTTAATGAGTTTAGCATCTGGACTACAGAACATAGATCATTAAACTTCATGTGGTTAATATGAATGCCATTGAGCCAGCATAAAACATTACAGAAGAATATCGCATAGTATGGCACAACTCGCAATTGTTATTCTTTTTGGGGCCTGATCCAATTTCCGCTGAAGACCATAAGAGTCTTTCCAATTACTTTAATGCGAATTGAATTGGATCCATAAGGTTGATCCAAAGCCCACTGAGGTAAATTTTAGGTTTTCCTTTTACTTCAATGGGCAATGAATATGACATTTACTGGTATGGATAAAATTGACCCAGGAAAAGGACTTAAGTAGTGCAGAAGTTTTCTACTGTTCCTCCGCAGACAGATGAATTTTACCCTAAAAGCCTGTTTCTAGACTAGCCAAAGTTAAATGAGTTAGAATGAGCCTAATTATTCAAGGGACAGTGGGTTTTGTACCAGAAACCTGCAAAAATTACATTTTCAATGGGAAAACAGACAATTTGATGGGAATGAAAAAGCAAAATATCTTAAAGTCAAACACACTGGTGAAAATGTTCATCTAAAATTCTACACACAAAATTGGTGATCTGGGTTTTCTTTATATCATCATTAGTCCAGGATTTTCTAGGCAAATTTACCCTTTAGCCTGTATAGACTTTAATTGTCAAGTTTTTCTCATTATAATACTCCTTAATGGAGGTATATTCCGTAATAAAAAGGCAATATGAACCAATAGCTAGGTCAACGGCTTGGCCTCAAGAGCTCTGGATTGTAGTCTCAGCTCTATCATTGCCTTAGACAAGTGACTTCACCTTTTGAGGCCTCTGTTTCCCCGTTCACATTTTCCCTAATTTAAGCTTTTCAGTGTGCACGAACAGGGCCGAGCACAATGGCGCCTAATCTCAATTGGCTGCTACAGTAATAGAAATAACTACTATTAAAAAGTTTGTCTCTTTCAATTATTGGGGGTGGAAGTGATGACAGCAGGAAGCAATAATGTGTACAAAGTGTGTTCCACGGAAGGGCCTTTTTTCAGCATGTGCCACTTGTATGGGGCAAAGACAGTTGTTTCTGCAGGTTTGAATGCTACTATGGAATGGATTGTCTAGTCTTACTATGTTCACAGAGAGGAGATGGGGGAATAAAAATTCCCTTCCACTTTGCAGAGTCAAATCAGGGCTACCCAGCTCTTCACTGCCGATGCCTAGAGGGGAGCAGTTACTCCATATCAGAAACTCCTTCAAGGAATGACAAGAGAGTTGACCAGGAGGAATGGAAAGTGTTCATGGTCATAGCTCCAGACTCCATGAGTTTGCCGGATAAGTGGGGTAGGGCGTATGCTGAGCCCTTGAAAGCACTGTAGCCGATTATTGTGTATGTATCCTCCAAGCAGTTGTGCCAGAGGAATTGTGGCTGAGTGGCGTCCCAGTTGTAATGCTCTCTGAGACGGTGCAGCAAAGCACCACCCCTAATCAAACTTGGGCTGCCGAGCTTTCCTGGTCAGTTACCAGCAATTCTGCATCAGCTTCTAAATGGCTCTTGTTAACCCAGCTTTTCCAACTGCCAACGTCAGGTATGGGAGGGGAACACGCCATTATACCGCTCGGCTGCCAGCGCAATGTTTCCAATATTTTCACTTGATCAAACTTTTCCCAGACAGCTGCCCTGTATCCCAAAAGTGCTAAAAGTGTGTGTGTGTTTGTGTAGACTAGATTAGCAACAGAGGGTCCTGTGGCACCTTTAAGACTAACAGAAGTATTGGGAGCATAAGCTTTCGTGGGTAAGAACCTCACTTCTTCAGATGCAAGGGATCTGAAGTCTGTAACCAGGGGATGGCCTTTGTAACAAGAGAGGCTATGTATCATAGACTTCCCTGCAGATGTCAACTTGAGCACTCTTCCACCACATGAGCTATTGTCTGTGACACTGCTCCACTGTCACAGCATGGGAAGGAGACCAACCCAAGAAGGTGCATGGTTGCAGCAACTCTGGTCNCCTCTGTTGCTTTTTACAGATTCAGACTAACACGGCTACCCCTCTGATACTTGTAGACTAGATTGTGTGCAGAGGGCAGTGCACAGGAGCACCAGAGGAGGCTGTGCCTCAGGGAGCACCATTTCTTCCTAAGATCCAGATGTTTACAGTGAATAAGTACTCTACACAGTCCATTAGAATGGTGTAGATCGCCCCTTCTCCCCAACCCCAAGGTGAGCTGACCCCGCTCCATAGGCTGGTATGGGGCCTTGTCTCCACCTACTCTCTAACCTCCCACTGATCTTAGAGTACTATACTTCCCTGGGGAGTAATTAGGGAGCAGTCAATGCTCTCCCCTGAATGCAGGGATGGCAGTTTTACCCAGAAGTTACACAGACAGTGTATGCAAGAGAGGCCCACGGGACTCCCGACCCAACCCCTAACTAGCATGTGAGGGCTGGGCAGAATCTAGCCCTGCATTCTGGTAGTTTCACTTCTCAGTCTCAAACCTTTTCTGGTGGCCTCATAGAACTTCTCCATCTCTAATTCCTAGGATTCATTTGCTGGTGCCTGTGGCAAAGGAGGAGTGAAGCAGTTAGAACAATATATGACTGTTAAATGTCTGCCTTTTAACGGTGGGCATGTGTGAGGCTTTTTATGACTGTTCAGTAATAACATTTTTATGAATGGTTGGAGATAACATATGTCTCATCACCTTGCTCCTCACAGGATGCTCTGGTAAACAAAACATGTTATACTAGTGAGCTTCCCCTGTAAAAGTCTAAATAAATATAATTACTTGCTCACCCTTCTAAAGCTGCCCTTGCTAAAGGTCAGCATCAATGCTTTTGTAAAATGGTTCAAGATTCCTCATCCTTGCTACCTTTCTTAGCTCTGCTCAGTGTCTGACTGTGGCCATGGAGAGGAGAAAGTAGGAACTGATTACCCAACATGCCAACTGCAACCACATGAGGTGGGGTTGGGGGCATTTGGCTTATTTCCTGCCTGGCCAAAGTGGTTAGCCCGCCACACAAGGGTGTGCTGGATAAAAAGCTATTACGCTCTCCGACACTCAGAGCAAGGAGGAATTGTGAGTCTGTGTCACACTTCATTTTCTGGTCTGCTCTTGTGGCAGTGCAGCTATGTGACGCTGCTTGTTCAGGGAAGATTGTAAGGATATAGTCCAACCCAAAGAGCCTGAGCCAAAGCCCACTGACAGCCAAGGAAAGCCTCCCATTGACGTCAATGGCCTTTGAACTAAAGCCTTAAGCAACCTATTCTGCCTTTGAACTAAAGCCTTAAGCAACCCATTCTGCATCCGAAGAAGTGAGGTTTTTACTCACGAAAGCTTATGCCCAAATAAATCTGTTAGTCTTTAAGGTGCCACCAGACTCCTTGTTATTCTGCCACTTTTACTCATGCTAAATATCACCTTATTCTACACTCAGTCTGGTGGAAGTGCAGATACACATACAGGTCACATTCAGATCTGCTGGTGCAAAACTCTTTTTCGATAAAAAAAAATTGGCTCAATGAAATTGCAAGTCCAGATGGTTTGCAGGGACCCCGTCAGCACAAGGGAAGGGAGAGGGCTGATTTTGTTTGGCAGCCAAAGGATAATGACCTCCACTGAGGAGATATTAGACATATCTTTACAGTTTGGACAGAGAAACTGGTAGATACCTGGAGGCTTGAATAGCCTTTATGGCTGGAGTTCTCCAGCCCACTAGCATGTGGATTGTCACCAGCAGCCACTGGCCAAGGGTCATGCTGTTTCTATTTTGAAGGAACAGCAATTAGGGTTGCTGAAAAAAAATTCCATTGAAACTGCTTTGATGGAAAATTAGGTTTTTGCTGAAACAATTTTTTTCATGGAAAGTGTCCCCATGATCCACCATGGCCAGGGATACCTAAGGTGCACCACTCATGAAGACAGGACAAACTAGTGCATCATGGCAGACACGGTCCAACCAGAGAGCCAGAAACATAAAAAACCTGAACTACAACTCCCATGAGGCGCCATGACACCATTTTGAATTAGACTATTTCAGGTTTTGGCCCTAATATTTTGGGGTTTGGTATTTTTCAGAAACACACACACAAAAAATTCTGTACCAGTTCTAGCTGCAATATGTCTTTCTTGAGAGTGTCTTGATTGCCCACCCGGTCAGCATGATTCCTGTAGCAGAAGTAACATTTGCTGTTGTTACATATTCCCTCTCAGAGCACTAAACAAAGCAAAATGTCTGTGCAGTGCTGCTATTCCTACAAGTATATATTCAGTACAGTGTGTCCAGTGCTGGCTAACTGCTATGATCCATTCCCTACCATTACCCAAATATATACCGGGCATCTTCTGTCAATTCTCTCCAACTAACTCTGTCCCTGATGTATTTATGTTATAAACTTCACTGGGAGCAAAGTAATGTGGCATACGGAGAGATGTAAGGACTCTGCTCTATCCATTTTTACATTAAAATCCATTACAGCTCTGTGTCAAAGGTCAAAGTAAATTCTGGGAAATTATATAATAGAAGACAGAAAATACTGGAGAAAAAAAGCCTGAGGAAACCATATGTTTCCTGAATTTGATCTTTGCTTCGTTTTCCTTAATTACATGGGAATTTTATGATACCTGAACTACCCCAATATTTATATACTGGGTTTATGACAGTCATAGTAAACTCAAAAGCAAACCTAATCAGGGCAAGAAGAGATGGACATGGTATTTATTTAGGTTCCAGTTGTGCCATCTTTAATCACCTGCTCATGCAAGTAGTCCCACTGAAATTCATGTGAGCAACAGTTCATTTAGCAAGGGCTGCAAAATCTGGCCCTTTCCTCCCCGCTCCTGTCTATAAGAAATTTACTATCCAGATCATAAAATCATTGAAGGTAGGGACAAGAAACACCCATTAGGTTATCTCATCACAGTGGCCAGTGCATGATGGTACCGGTCATCCTTTATTCAAGTGCTTTTTACAGTTGAATTTATATGTCTCAAGCACTGGGCCTTCTAGCACTTTCTATGGAGACCATTCCATAATTTAATAGATCTTCTCACTGGGCCTGACCTGGCCTGCCTTCCTCTGGAAAATTCCTAATGGACTTAATAGGTTTTGGGGATTCCTGCCCTGAATTATAAAGGAAGAATCATGCTCACAGGAGGGTTATCTTTCTATTTTCATATTCATTCTAAACTTTCTTATTTTTACTTGCATCCCATAATTATAAGGAGATTATTTGAAATAGGAGGAAAAAGTAACTTCCCAATGCACTTTGCCTAACACTGATTTGCTCCATTTCTACCCAACGTTTTAAAAACTCTTCTGACAACAGGCTGCAGCTTCTCTTGCTCCTGCTGCTAAATAACATCATTGAGGCAGCTAGTTCTTATTATGGCGAAAGAACAATTGAAGAAAGCAATGACTGAAACTAGGCAACTAGGATCTCTGAGCGATAAGGTGGTGATGAAACAAATCCTCAGTTAGTCTAAATCAGAATAGTTCCATTGGCATCAATGGAGCTGTGCTGATTTATACCAGCTGAGGAATTGGACCAATATTTTAAGTCTGATCAGATTTACTGTGTATACAGCGCTAACCTGTAACACTAACTTTTGTAGTGTGTAACGAATGCCATGCTGGCATGATTTCACACACTTTCCTATTTGCTATTACACAATAAACAGGCCAACTCACAATATTTCGTCAAAAATATTTTCTAGTTTGTTGCATGGGTTAAAAACTGAACATGCATGTATGCCTTCTGAGTTCAATAAGATGTGTGTTACAGGCTGCTGTGGATTCAGCTCAGGATTTCCAAACCTAAAATCATTGCAAGAGAAGAGTGAGCAAAACCGACAGTGATGAACACAGATTTATCCTAACTGTTCACCAAACGGTGCTTGTCTGAACTGTCCAGAATGGCTGTGGAAGCTTATATCAGATAATAAGAGGCAACCTTTGTTGCTAGAATTCTTCATCAAAGTCAAAGAATAGGATTCATGATGGTAACAATGTTTAGATAATTCCATCCCTTCTTGGATGAATGGTATTAATGACCTTTCGGGGAGAATGGTGCGACTCCATAATCACACCAGCCAAAGAATGAGTCTCCTGTATTTTAGTTGAGCAATATCAGGTTACCACCTAATCCTGACCTACCATTAATCACCGCAGAGCCAGCCACAGAGAAAAAAAAAATTGCAATCAGAAAGGCCTGGAAGGAAAGAGGCACCATTGCCTGACAGAAGCAGAAGTGCTCTGGCAGGCTGTTCAGATTTGGAAAGTTCCCTTTGTCTAGCAGCGCTCTCAGACCAAAAAGGATCAATACGAAAATCAAAGGCATTATCTTTGTTTACATCCTAGGCACAACAGTGTGAAAATCCTCACCAAGCTAAGGAGCCTGACGGCCTGTGATGGATGCCCTGTTTAAATGATGCTTTTGAAAGCTTTCACAATGCTCTGACAGAGGACTCACTGGAGAATAAATGACTTTCCTTTAAATTACAAGAGCCTGCGTTGAGAAGACAGACAGAGTGAATGTCACGCTATAAATTCAATATATTCCACTGCTGCTGGTGCTAAAGAGCAATTGTTAGTGGTGGAAACAAGTCCAA
Source organism: Trachemys scripta elegans (assembly GCF_013100865.1). NCBI lineage: Eukaryota > Metazoa > Chordata > Testudines > Emydidae > Trachemys > Trachemys scripta. The sequence goes on along the minus strand of NC_048298.1, from coordinate 327,337,881 downwards.
AATTGCCTTTGACCCAAGGAAGTTTTGGTTATCAGTAATGAGAGACCCAGGACATTTCTGGTTGAATTATTTTTTCTACTTACAAAATATACTTGTAATAAACAATAGAAATGTGCTTCAGGCTTGAATTTGCTCTGCTGGCAATCCATATAAAAATAATACATACAAATCCAATGAAAGCACTCAAGTGTGCATTGTGTATTATTCTTAAGTGCATACTGACAGCGTACCACTATAGCTATTTGGTATATTAAGAGTTTTATGAAGCCTTAAAATAATATGTGAAATATCTAGAGATGGCAATATTAAACCAACACAGCCTTTCATTAGACACAGAGGATATATTTCACACAGCATATGGGGATTATTTGTAAGGAAACATTTAAGCTTTGTATACAATGTGCACAGTCATTTTTTCCCCAGTACACTATGAAGTTAGAATAAAAACACCGACAACACTTTGAAATGAAGTACATGGACTGGCAGGCCAAATGCATCATTTGCTCTTCTGGCTCTCAGTGTGGAATGTCTCCTTAACAAACAGAGTTTGATCCTAATTGGACTGGTACTAGACCCCTGCCTGGGTCAGCTTTTCACATGCTCACCATCCACAATTGGGACCAGATTTTGAAGAGAGCTGAACTCCTACTTAGACACCTAAATAAGAAGCCTAACTGGGAGATGAGCTGTTCTGAAAATGTGGCTACTGATGTAAAATTTCTGGCAGCAGGTGGGGAATCTTTCAACAATGTTTTTCCATTGGAAAATGCTGATTTTTCTCACATGCTCCAGAATAGCCAATAGTCCAATCACACAATTAGCATGTGGGAAACCCAGGTTAAAATCCTTCTTTTACCTAATTTGTAGTAGGGAGTTGAACCTGGGTTTCACGCATCCCAGCTGAGTGCCTTGGTTATTGTGGGACAGTGCTTGCTCTCAGTTTTTTGTGAAAAATTTGGAAAGGTCTCAGATTGTCCCAATGTGGAACAGGGGGAAGAAAATGAAACCTCAAAAATTAATTGGCAGCATTTGCATACTTTGCCATGCCAACAACATTATTCAAATTGCAGAAGAGCTACAAATACTTTCCCATCTCATCAATGTTTTCTTATTCACCCTGCTGGCAAAAGATTCACCTTAATATGATGGACTATTGAAGACAAGGATCTTAGGAACCTTATCAAGAAGAGGGTAAGCAGGAAGCAGATGAAAAGGAATTATTTTTCAAGAATCCAACAATTGGGCACCAGCTATTTTTTTTCCACTATTTAAAACTGAAGGGTTAAAATCCATGTGCATTTTATATAACAATCTGGTATATGGATTGTGCCAGCTCTTTTCCAGACCCAAAGTCCAGAGTCTGGTCAAGAGACCAGAGGCCCAGCAAATAATGATCAGCTAAGAGAAAGCTGGGGTAAACAAGATAACATTGCCTTTGCTAAGATATGCTTGGTCAGTAGAAATGCCAGATGTTTAAGCAATAACTGAATAATTATGTTTCAAATTGAACAAAGGATACCTGGTCCTATTGTGTTTCTTCTGTACGGAGTCATTCTTCCCACAGATCCAACCTTGAGTTTATGAAAAGTTGGCACATGTTAGTATTAGATATGGCATCCTTCCACCTCCCTTCCCAGGGACCAATGCTTGCCTTAAGACATAAAGGAGACAATCTTTATTGTCATATACGTTCACTGTTTCTTTGCTTTAACCCCTAGGAATGTACCTGTTGGACAATCAAAGGAGTTGCTCCATTCCTATGGGACTCCAAATCAGAATTCAACATATATATTTTATACTAATAACATTTTATCAACGTATTAATTAAATGTTAAGTTGCTAACTTGAGACCATGGGCGGCGACATTATGTAACCTGTTAACCATTGGCTAATGTGCTATCTTGTCTTGCTGCAAAACCTATTCCGGGGTGTGGAACTGCCTACTCCGTCACTTTCCCCCACCCATGGAAAAATCGATATATTCTATTGTAATCAATTGATTGACAGTGTCTCTGAGCCTAATAAGCAAGGTGACACTCCGCCAGCGCTGTGTGTAATAAATTCCTATGCTTGACCTCTACACGGTGTGGATTTATGTCCTTCAAAACCAATCTGTAATATTATCTCAGCCTCGTACCTATTTACTCAAAGGCAGTTTTATAGGTATTATCTGATATTCCATAAATATATGGATAACATTGGCCTGTAGCCATCATAATGGTTGGTTTTTAGGATAAAATATATTAAACCAGTAAAATTATCGTAGGGCATAATGTGTGGAGCATATTGTTTTTAGTTCATACTCACATGCATGGGTCCAGAGCTGTGTGTTATGAGTGTTGTGAATTAATATTAAGAAAAGTAAGCCGTACACAGCAAAAGCTTTAGCCACCTAAACCATATCCGTGGAAAATTAGACAACATGGGTCAAATCTTAGGCACTTCCATGGTACCCCCCTCCATGGAGCTCCACAATCTGCAACACAGTTGTCCTCACAACACACCTTTGAGAAAAGGAAGTGATGTTATCTGCAGCACAGAGAGACTAAAGGCTTGTCTACATGGGGACACTCAGAAACATTACGATGAAGTAATTAAGATGTGAAGTTGAAGCACATGATTTCCTTGTGTGGCTCCTCTTTCTGAAGTGACGTGACCTTAGTTCACTGTAATCTCCTTTGAAGGCAATTAAGTTAAAAAAAAAAAACCTAAGGCTTCTTTATTTCTGAATGAGAGGTTCCGCACAGGAGTGTCATGTGCTTTAACTTCACCTTAACTTTCCTGAAGGTATGCCCTTAGCAACTTGTACAAGAAGTCTGGCACAGTATAGAATTGTACCCCGTCTCCTGAGTCTCAGGCTAACGCCCTTTAAGCATGATCCTTCCTTTGACTGATTGCAATGGAGTTACAGGAGATGATTTTGGCCTTTTAAAATGTGGGATCTGATTTGCAGCCCTCTTGTACACCATACCTCCCATGGAATTTAGTGTGGCAAAATAGGTCTCTGCAGGTCTGAAAACCTCTCCCTAGAGCAACAAAGCATTTCAAAGAAAGATTGAGCTCTGTCCCTCACTTCCTTCCCCTCTATAATTCTAATGAGCGATTTCCAGGAACCTTTACCCCATTCTGCAACCTCACCTCCAAAGGGCCAGAACTAGAATAGTGCAGTAACATTAGGCGAGATTCAATGGGCTTATATTTCAATGATGGAGCTGTGGAAGCTTTGGCCTTGAACAATGGCTAGCATGAAACACAAGTTTGCTAATAATGAGGGTGAAACGGCAACATAATAAGCATGCAATAGCGGGGTAGCAATACACCCAGAACAAGTTTGTAGTTACAAAAAAGGCTGAACATTTTGATTGACAAAATTAAAAACCAGGACATTTTAGATGTACCAAAAGAAGTCCTTGGGACACAGCAATATCATAAAAAACAAGGATTGTCCGAACAAAACCAGGATGTACAGGAGGTCAACAAGCATGCAGACGGAGTGATCCAGTGAATATGGTGTTCTTAGATTTTCAGAAAGCCTTTAACAAGGTCTCTCACTAAAAACTTTTAAGCAAAGAAAGCCATCATGGGATAAGAGGGAAGGACCTCTCATGGATCAGTGACTGGATAAAAGATAGGAAACAAAGAGTAGGGATAAATGGTCAGTTTTCAGAATGGAGAGAGGTAAATATTCGTGTCCCCTGGGGTCTGTACTGAGCCCACTCCTATTCAACATATTTATAAATGATCTGGAAAAAAGGGTAAACAGTGAGGTGGAAAAATTTGCAGATGATACAAAACTACTCAAGATAGTTAAGTCCAAAGCAGACTGTGAAGGGTTACAAAGCGATCTCACAAAACTGGGTGACTGGGCAACAAAATGGCAGATGAAATCCAACGTTGATAAATGCAAAGTAATGCACATTGGAAAACATAATCCCAACTAAACATATAAAATGATGGGGTCTAAATTAGCTGTTACCACTTAAGAAAGGGATCTTGGAGTCATTGTGGATAGTTCTATGAAAACATCCACTCAATGTGCAGTGGCAGTCAAAAAAGCAAGCAGAATGTTGGGAATCATTAAGAAAGGGATAGATAATAAGACAGAAAATATCATATTGCCTCTATATAAATCCATGGTATGCCCACATCTGAATACTGAATGCAGATCTCGTTGCCCCATCTCAAAAAAGATATATTGGAATTGGAAAAGGTTCAGAAAAGGGCAACAAAAATGATTAAGGGCAAGGAACTGCCTCCATATGAGGAGAGATTAATAATACTGGGACTTTTCATCTTGGAAAAGAGACGACTAAGGGGGAATATGATAGAAGTCTATAAACCATGACTGATGAGGAGAAAGTAAATAAGAAAGTGATATTTACTCCTCAAAACACAAGAACTAGAGGTCACCAAATGAAATTAATAGGCAGCAGGATTAAAACAAACAAAAGGAAGTATTTCTTCACACAGTGCACAGTCAACCTGTGTAACTCTTTGCCAGAGGATTTTGTGAAAGCCATGACTATAAGAGTGTTCAAAAAAGAACTGGATAAGTTCATGGAGGATAGGTCCATCAATGGCTATTATCCAGGATGGGCAGAGATTCAAAACCAGGTTCTGAAATATCCCTAGCCTCTGTTTGCCAGAATCTGGGAATGAGAAATGAGTCACTTGATGATTACCTGTTCTGTTCATTCCCTCTGGGGCACCTGGCATTGGCCACTGTTGGAAGACAGGATACTGGGCTAGGTGGACCATTGGTCTGACCCAGTATGGCTGTTCTTATGTTTATTTTTATATACAATAAATGCAGGATTAGGCCATTTAAGCATAATTTACCATGAAATATCAGATTTATCGATCATAAATGAGAGCAGAGTAAGGTCCAATATAAGTAGAGACGTGAGGAAGCAAATTCACTGCTGCCACTGAATTCCCCTGAGTTTGTACCTACTTATATGAGTGATGAGTTTCACCAAGAAAGATGGACAGAGCTAGAGATAGAGATAATTTTTCGAACTCAACGCATTTTGTATCTTGTCTGAAAATAATAAATGCAATTCAAAGCTTCTCAGGTACATTAAGGCATCCAAAACCAGTGGCCACTGTCGAAAATGCTAATCTAAGTGATTGGACCCTGATTCAGAAAAACATTTAAGCATATACTTAACTTTCACCTTGTGCCCGAGTCTCACTGAGGTTATGAAGTGCTTTGCTGAACGTGGTCTTGGCTAAATCACATGATGGACCAGTGGGACAGAATCCAGGTCTCTGGAGTCCTAATTTTGTTCCCTATCTACTGAATCATGCTGCCTCACATGGAGCCGCAAGGGGGGCATGGATCAGTGTTCACATCACATTCCTCAAGGAAGCTAATGATCCAACCAGTGGACCAAATTCGGTGATAAATGTTGTTCACGTGCCACCTGCTGCATGTTGTGCATACCGCTAAGAAGACAAGGAGCCACTATCAACATCCAAAACAGACTGGGCCCAGTCATATAGGATTAGGCCCAAATACTTGATGTATCCACTGTAACAAAACTTATATAAGTTGCTATGCCAATACAGTTACTGAAATTGAAATTGGACTGTGTCTACTTTAAACAAGGGAGAGAGTAAGATGAATCAGGAAGGAGTGGGAATGAAATGGGCAATATGTTGACTACTGCAGATCCTGCTATGTAATTATATTTCTTTATATTGTAGTTATTTGAAAACACTTAGTAGTCAGAGCACATCATTTTTTTTTAAAGGAAATTTACTGTTGAAGGTAATGGGGTGTTAATAAAAAATAAATCTGCTGGCTGTTTGTTGAGGCTTGTTGATAGTAAAACACAAGCAATTATTGCTTTGAGTGTTCTACTGAAAAACTGTTGGCTCTGGAAGTATTTTCTTAAACCATGTTATTTGGTTTACCTAGAGTCTGAAGAGCTGCTTTAGAGGAAAAAGATTTCTTTAACAGAGGGGCAGAAAAGTGCAAACCACAAATTATGGGAAAAGTAAAGAAGACCCTCTTTGGGCTGTGCAGTTGAATAAACTTAAATCATGGTTTGTCTCGATAGTAGGTCTTTTCTAGTTCTAATCTCTATGATGCTGCAGTGACATAAGTCATCAGCAGTTTGTGTCTGTGAAAGTTTCTTTATATTGTATGAAAGTTAAACTTGGGAATAACAGCAGAGGTGGGGAGCTGAAGGTTAACGAGGAAGTTTTATTTTTCATCATCAGCAGGACTTTGCCCCCAATTCAGAAAGGCACATTGGGTGTGCTTAATTTTAAAATGTGAGTAATTCCATTCTTGGTGCAATAAAACATTTAGAGAGACAAAATGGGTGAGGTAGAATCTTTTATTAGACCAGCTTACACAAAGTTCCGAAGCTTGTCTCTTTCACCAACAGATGGTGGTCCAATAAAAAATATTACCTCACCCGCCTTGTCTCTCTAATATCCTGGGACCAACTTTTGTACAACTACACTGCAAACAACAGTAAAACACTGGCACCCTGATTAAGCAAGGTGTTTAAGCATGTATTATCTGACATTAAGCGCTTGAGTGGTCCCATTGAAGTCCCATGGGGCTACTCACTTACCGAAATGTAGATATGTTTAAGTACCTTAAGGACTCTGGGCCTTAAGCACATTCATCACTTGAAGCCTGTGTTTAAGTCAATGAAACTCTCATGTGCTTAAAGTTAAGCACATGCTTAAGTGCTTTGCCAAATAGGGATGGACATATTCGCATGTAAATTTAAGCACAACATAAACAGCGTTGCTCAATCAGAGCCTTTATGAGTGCACAGGATTCAGGCTCACCATAGGGAGCGATTAGAGAGTGCTGCATGTTCATGGCAAGAAAACTAAAGAGATATGGAGCAAAATAATAGCCAGAGGTGGCCTGGAGCAGTAAAAATCGCTGGTGACAAATATGGTGACTACATCTTCCAAAATGTGAGTGGTGGCTTTTTATATGTCCAGGAAAGGGCAGATGCTGTATGAGCACCCAAGCTGCTGTAGTAACCGTGGATATTCTATTCACACTAAGCAGCGGCACCAGCATGGCCAATCTCTCTAAGCCAACAAGATTCTTATTGCAGGAGTTCACTAATATCAACTCAGCCTTCCCATGTTTTCAGTCTAGTTTCTAGCAATCAAGGGTCAGCAGCTCAACTCTGCTATTCACTGAAGTCAATGGGGGTTGTGTGTGTGGAGCATTTGCAGGACTGGACCTTTTTTTAAGCAGTCTGCAATGGGAAGCCAAGTATTGTGACTCGGCCTTGCACTCTTTCAGCTGAATCTCCAATTTCCTTTCCACACCATGCACAGTTAGTCTGTGGAACTCATTTGCCACAAGATGTCGTTGAGGCCTAGAGCTTAGTGGGATTAACAAAAGAATTGAGCATTTTTATAGACCATAAGAAGATAGAGTTACAATAGTTAGGATTGAATTTTTAAAAAATAAGTAAAAGCTCAAGGGATTTGGGAGGGATATAAACCCTCATGCTCAGGACATAATCCAAATATCTAACTACTGGAGAATTAGAAATTTTCCCTATGGCCAGGCTATAATATGGCTTCTTGCACCCTTCTCCGAAGCTTCTGGCACCAGCCACTGTTGGAGACAGGATGCCGGACCGGACAAACCATGAGTCTGATCAAGTATGGCAATTCTTATGTTCCTCTTGGGTTGCATTTCAAGAAACGTAACGTGTACCCCCCATTTAACTTATTTTTATCAGCATCCTTGCCCCTATTGGCTTGCTTCAAACATCACACCAATGTGCAGCCTCACTTGACGACTCATAATAGGACTAGTTCCCATAGTGCTTCTGCCAACAGCAATCAAAAGAGTACTGCCAAATAGGATAAACAGCATTCCTGCAGCAGGAGAAATGACTGTGGTCACTGGCTAATGTGACCAGTTCATACCATAAAGAGTGCACTTGCAAATGCATTTATACTGGCAGGATCCAGAAAATCCTCTCTCGTATGAGCAGTCCCATTTGTACACATAGTCCTGTTCATTTTAGCAGGACTTCTTTTATGGATAAGGTCCTACAAACTTAGGCCCTTAATTTGAGATCAATGCTACCTCTTTGCTGTCAGAATAAGGTGCATTTTCTTCAAGATATCATTTTTGAATAAAGAAAGGGTGGTCTTGCAGTTAAATCAAAGGAGTGGGAACCAAGAGATTGGGGCATCCTCAGCTGATGTAAACATCAATTTACTCTCGGGTTCTTTTCCAAGCTTTTAGATACCTCTTGCATGACCTTGAGAAAGGTCACCTACGTTTTCTGTGCCTTAGTTTACTCACTTCACATTGATAACTTGATTCATGAAGCCAGAGAGATTCAGACTGGAAATAAGATGTACATGTCTAGCAGTGAAGATAATTAAACATTGCAACAATGTACCAAGAGCTCCATCACTGATAACTTTTAAATCAAGACTGGGTGTTTCTTTGAAAGACATGCTCTAGTTCAAATGGGAATTGTTTCAGGGACGTTCTATGGCCTGTGTTACACTGGAAGGCAGATTAGAAGTTCACACTGGTCTCTTCTTGGCCTTAGAATCTATAACTATTTTCTAAGCTCCTTAAGACTCTCAAATGGAAGGCAGTAATATTCCTAAAAGCTTGATATATCTTCTTGTTTCATAGAACCTCTATAGAAGTTTGTATGGTTCTTCCAAGCCCAGTACATTTGAAATCAAGGAGCCAATGGTATTTCCAACCTAAGATCTCGCATAATCTGATGTTTCTCTGTATTTTGAACATAACAGGAAGGATTTATTATAAGAGTGTGTAAAAGTGCTACCCTGTGAAATGTTTTATGAAGTGCAAAATTATAAATGTCAACCCGATAATAGTAAGGGGGAACGTCGCATAGTTAAGAATGATCAAATCAGTAAATGTAAGCTACTGTTTCGGTGTGTGATAAAAAAGGGAGTTGACAATGGCGGTGTCTGCAAGGCAAAATGAAAATAAACCAGTAATCTAAAGTTAAACAAATATGATGCTTATGACTAACTCAGTTCTAGGGACAATATCCAAGTGATGTATTTCAGTATGAATTTGGAAAGCTGTCTGCAGTAAGGGCCTGATCTAAAACCCATCAAAGTCAACGGGAGACTTTCTATTGGCCAAGATGATCAAATAGAAAAATAAAATGTGCAATACTCCATTGCAACTGTAATACAAAACTCAGTCTTAATGTTGTATTAACATAGATGTCAAAAAAAACAGTCCTCCATTTCTGATATTAATGTTAAATTCTACAGCAACCAATTGTGATGCCTCAAATATGACTAGGACTCAATGTAGGAAAGAGACAGCAAGGGCCAATGCACCAATTAAAAAATACTGCACATTTGTCCTCATGCAAATGTCTGGGAAAATATAGAAAGAGAAAGAATATTAAAAAGAACTTCACCAAAACAGAAGAAAGCATAGGCCAACATTTTCAAAAATGGGAAGCGATGCCTCCATTTTTACATGCCCAGTTTAAAACACAAGAAACTGAGGCCTTGAAAATCAGTGGCTACTCTTGAAAATCTTGCCCATAGTACTCCTAATCCAGCAAAGCATTTAAGCACATGCTTAAAAGTAAACACTGAAGTCAATGCAAGTACTCACATGCTTAAAGTTACACACCTGAGTAAGTGTTGAATCAGAGTCAATATCTGCAAAACTGCATTCCAGGGTTCCAACTCTGATGATCAACAACCCTAAGGTCACCTGTGTCCTATCTCAACCTTGATCCTGCCAGGACCTATTCATTTGTTTAATTTTTAATGAGTAGTCCTGGTCACTTTATGATCCAGGCCTTTCGGGAAAATGGCCTGATATCCACCTTGGATTAAATTTGGAAAGTTGGGAGTTTAAGATACTGGCTATGTATGTTGTATAGTCATGACTGAGTTTATCAGCAACCCATTTAGGGTCAGTTCTGCACTCAGATGCGTTGAAGGCAATGAGAGACCCTCCTTGCCTTTGCTTGTAATTATTATTCAGGCACTTTAAGAAAATATTTTTTTCCCTCTGAGTCCATACGAAAATGAATGAACCATATTCATACTTGGTGATATTCCACTGTCATCAATAGAATTAAACTAAGGCTCTGTCCACACTAGAAGAGCTTTACCGGTATAGGGATACCGGTATACTATATTGTCAAGGCTTTGTTAGTGTGGAAGCAGTTATATCTTCACAACTGCACTTTGTACCAGAACAGTAAAACCAACCCCCATGAGTGGACCAAACTATTGCAATACACAGTGCAGTATGGCTGGCATAACATGTGTCCACACTAGACGCTTCTGTCAGCTCGGCACAGCTATGTAGGTCAAGGATCACACTGACATTACTATACCAGCAGAAGTCTGTAATGTAGACCTGGCCTAAGGTTGAATTTAGTCCATAGATATGTACATCTATTTATCTATATTGCCCACAGTCATCAGTCTGGCATCTTAGGGTGACCAGATGTCCCGATTTTATAGGGACCGTCATGATTTTTGGGTCTTTTTCTTATATAGGCTCCAATTACCTTCCACATCCTGTCCCAATTTTTCACACTTGCTGTCTGGTCACCCTATGGCATCTTCAAATCTTTGTGGAAAAATCTCTTTCATGCAGAACGGCTGTGAGACATCACATGTACACCAAAGCACTTTTTAGTACCAAAATAAACAACGAATAGTATTTTCCCTTAAAGAATTCACAGCAGAATTGAAAATATTCTCTTCAAAGCTGCACAAGTGAAATTGTTCAGCACACACTGTACCACTGGTGCATCTGAGCAGGAGCTGTTAAGATTTGTTTAATTATTACTTATACTATAATATAGTCCACAGAGAAAAATTAATTGCGAATTGTATCCATCATACGGGTAAAGTAATACCGGCTAGGATAAAAGCTGAAGCATTTTCAATTAAAGCTGCTGTCAGTAAAGAGCAGTATGTGACTGCAAATGCAAAAAATCAGTTTAACTATAGCTCTTCTGCAAATACACCAAGGATTGGGTATGAATACACCATCTGTCCAAATAATGGCCAAACTGATCCTTTATTATAATTATAGAGATTCAGACATATAGCTACCACATCAGGCAGTGTAATCTTGGTGCAAGGTTCTTCTAAGAGAAGCACAATATCTGTTTATTCCTGAGGCATTTGCTCAATATTTATTCAGTTCTTTCTCACTGAAGCCATTGGGAGTAGATCTGAGTATGGACTGACTCCAACCCAAGGAAAAGCATGCCCAGCATAAGCCGGTATGGACAAATCCCTGACATAGCCGAACTGTCACTGAAAAAGTTAAATTCCATTTGGCTCAGAAGAATATAGGGGCAGATAAAAGCTGCTACAAAATGTCCTTGATCCATACATGTCAAAGGAGTTCTGACAATTTACCCCAGCTGAAGATCCACCCCATAATTTCCACTTTATCAATACTATTTAATTAATTATCAGAATCTTTGTTTAAGTTCAATTAGTTCATTTTTATCAAGGGGAGAATTTATGTTAAATATTGAAGTAAATGGAGAGCTATTGGCTATTTCAGTGCCAGCTGGTTCATAATATCTGCATATTGAGCCTGCAGGAGACACATATTCCAAAAATGAGAAAGCAAATACAGGCAGAGAGTTTCAAAAATAGGTGCCTAAAGTTAGATTCCTATATCCTCAGGCTCTGATTAAGAAAAGCACTTGAGTACATGCTTAAGTCCATCCCTCTTCAGAAAAGTACTTAGGCATGTGCTTAAATGCTTTTCTGAATAGGAGGCTGTCAAGGTTCCTTCCCCACTCTGAACTTTAGGGTACAGATGTGGGGGACCTGCATGAGAAGCTCTAAGCTCAATTAACAGCTTAGATCTGGTCTGGCTGCCACCACTCCCAAGCACTAATTCCCTTCCCTGGGTAGCCTTGAGAGACTCTTCACCAATTTCCTGGTGAACACAGATCCAAACCCTTGGATCTTAAAACAAGGAGATATTAACCATCCCCCCCTCCTTTCTCCCACCAACTCCTGGTGGACCCAGATCCAACCCCCTTGGATCTTAAAACAAGGAAAAATCAATCAGGTATTAAGAAAAAGACTTTTAATTAAAGAAAAGAAAGGTAAAAGAAAACCCTCTGGGAGAGATTAGCATACCAGCTACTCTCACAGACAACAGATTCCAAACACAGAGGATGCTCCCCTGGGCAAACCCTTAGTTACACACAGAAAAATACCCAAATACCCAATTTGACTATTCCTCTAATTGCACAAGACAGGTTACAAAGAAATAAACATAAACCTATTTATCTCCTTCACTAATACTTACAACTTAATAAGAGGCTGAATTCTGGAGCTTTCCCACTCCGGTCCAAAGTGAAAACTCAACAGACAAAGGGAACTTCCCTCCTTCCTTTTGAACCATCTTGTCCTCCCATTGGTTCCTCTGGTCAGGTGTCAGCTAGGCTAGGTGAACTTCTTAACCCTTTACAGGTAAAAGAGGCATTAACCCTTAACTATCTGTTTATGACAGAGGCTTTTTCTTATCTGATTTTCAAAAGCACTGAGCTTCCCCTGTAGTCAATGAGAGTTGCTGGGTGCTCAGCATATCTGAAAACTGAGTGTGAAATCCTGGCTCCATTAAAGTTAATGGTAGTTTTCAACAAGGCCAGAATTTCACGCTAGATGCCTAACTATAAATTTAGGCATCAACACAAACAGCAGCAAAAATCTATTTTAAAAAATCTTGGTCAAGAGTTTTACATGAGGATTATGTGATTTGCACTCGGATCTGCTACTCAGGAGTCAGAGCATACAATGAAGGCTCATTTAAAAGAAGAGTGAAGGTCACATGTTATGGGCGGACAAATGGCATTCCTCTGGTGAAAATAACAGTGTGACAACAAAATCAATTATAGACCTGGATGGACAAGGCCTCTTTTATTCAAACACAATAGTTGTGCAAGTTCATCCAGCTAACCAGGGCTAGTTTAGGCCCCTATTACTGACACTAAGACGCTCTTACTTTAAAAATGGGAAATGTAAAGCATTTCGACTCAAGTGTGTAGTACTCCTGGGATATGTTCAACACTTTTGCTTGCTACACACAGATGTACCAGTTCGGTAGCTGAAAAAGTAGGTTAATTTTGAACCAAAACCAAATTTTTGCATTTTTCTCACTGAAATGAAAAAACAAAACAAAAATAAATGTGAGTCAAACAAAATGTTTCAAATGTCAATTTGCAATAACATTTCTGAAATGAAATGTTAATTCACAGTGGCATTAGGTTTCAAAAATGTCAGTTTGAAATGAAATATCAAAACATCATTTTGAAAATATTAAAATAAAAATAGTTTGATATTTCTGAGATTTTAATTTCCTTTTTTCGGGACAAGCCTATTTGCCAAAATAGACCCAAATTTGCTAAAAGTTTTGGTGCCCTCCAACATACATTTTCAGCTAATTTGCTATTCAACAAACAAATGTTGCCCGTTCTACATGCAGATATAGTAGCTACTATTACTGGAGAAAGAAAGTCTTGAACTCAAGAGCAAGAGAACATTCAATTACATTGCAAGGCAACAAAATCATTTAAAGCAAAACTTTTTAATCAGTGGAACTCACTACTGCAAGATACTACTGAAGCTAAAAACTTTGCAGGAATCAGAAGAGGATTAGACTTTTATATGGATAATGAGAACATCACAGGTATATTAGATGGGATAAAGAAAAAATAGAAAGGATATAAACCCTCGTGCTTCAAGGCTTAAACCAATTGCTAAATGACTCATGTTAGGGAAAATATTTCCCCTATTGGCAGATTATTGCACATGTGTTCAGCACAGGGTTTTTTACACCTTTCTCTGAAGCTGTATCACTGGCCACAGTCAGGATACTGGACTCAATGACTGCATGATCTGATCCCATGTGGCTATTTCTATTTTCCAATGAACAGAGATGGGCAGGAAACATTTTTCCCATCCCACAAGAGTTTTCAAGATTTTTAATTTTTTTCCCATCTCAAATCAGGACAAAAAGTCAAAATCTTGAAAATTTTTAGAACTCAATAATTTGAAACAAACTTCAGATCAGGTCAGTGGAAACATTTTGTTTCAATAATTTTGAAACAAGTTGTTTACTTTCAGCCTTTTGTATTAACATAAATTAACTAAAGTTTCAAAACAAAAAATCATTTCAAAATGAAGAATGAAACTTTTCATTTTGAAAATGTCAGTGGGAAATGGGGTGCCCAGAAGAGGACACAATACTTCCATTGAGGCTGTATCAGTGCGTAGTAGAGCAGAAGAATTTCTTCTCATGTCTTGCTTACAACACTCCTGCTGATACATCCCAGAATGATATTTACTTTTTTTTGCAAAAGTGTTACACTGTTGACTCATCTTTAGCTTGTGATCCACTATGATCCCCAGATCCCTTTCCGCAGTACTCCTTCCTAGGCAGCTGTATCACATTTTGTATGTGTGCAATTGATTGTTACTTCCTAAGTGGAGTACTTTCCATTAATCCTTAGAATCATAGAATTATAGGGTTAGAAGGGACCACAACGGCCATTTAATCTAACTCCCTGCCCAGATGCAGGATTTTTTGTTTCTAAGAGAGATGGCTATCCAGCCTTTGTTTTGAAAACCTCCAGTGAAGGAGTTTCCACAACCTCCCTCATCCTATTTATTTCAGACCATTTCTCCAATTTGTCCAGATCATTTTGAATTTTAATCCTGCCCACAAACTTTATAAGTGTCTTCTCTATCATTATTTAAACCATTGATTAAGATATTGAACAGAACCGGACTCAGGACCAATCCCTGAGGGACCCCATTTGATAAGCCCTTCCAATTTGACTCGGAACCATTGATAACTGCTCTCTGGAAATGGTTTTCCAACCAGTTGTGCACCCACCTTATAGTAGCTCCATCTAGGTTGTATTTCCCTAGTTTTTTATGAGGTCATGCAAGACAGTAACAAAAGCCTTACTAAAGTCAAGATATACCACATCTTCTACTTCCTCCCTATCCACAAGGCTTGTTACCCTGTCAAAGAAAGCTATTAGGTTGGTTTAACATGGTTCTTGATAAATCTATGCTGACTGTTACTTATCACCTTAATATCATGAAGGTGCTTGCAAATTGCTTGCTTAATTATTTGCTCCATTATCTTTCCGGGTACTGAAGTTAAGCTGACTGGTCTGTAATTCCCCGGGTTGTCCTTATTCCCCTTTTTATAGCTTGGCACTATATTTGCGCTTTTCCAGTCCTCTGGAATCTCACCCGTGTTCCATGACTTTTTAAAGATAATCGCTAATGGCTCAGACATCTCCTCAGACAGCTATTTGAGTATTCTAGGATGTATTTCATCAGGGCCTGGTGACTGGAAGACATCCAACTTGTCTAAGTAATTTTTAACTTGTTCTTTCCCTATTTTAGCCTCTGATCCTACCTTATATTCACTGACATTCACTATGTTAGACGTCCAATCGCTACTAAACCTTCCGGTAAAAATTGAAACAAAATAGTCATTTAGCATTTCTGCCATTTCCACATTTTCTGTTACTGTTTTCTCCCCCTCACTGAGTAATGGGCCTACCCTGTCCTTAGTCTTCCTCTTGCTTATAATGTATTTGTAGAATATTTT
Source organism: Trachemys scripta elegans (assembly GCF_013100865.1). Lineage (NCBI taxonomy): Eukaryota > Metazoa > Chordata > Testudines > Emydidae > Trachemys > Trachemys scripta. The sequence goes on along the minus strand of NC_048298.1, from coordinate 327,322,238 downwards.
CTTGTTACCCTTTATGTCTCTAGTTAGTTTGATCTCGTTTTGTGCCTTGGCCTTTCTAATTTTATCCCTACATGTTTGTGATATTTGTTTATATTCATCCTTTATAATTTGACCTAGTTTCCACTTTTTGTAAGACTCTGTTCTGAGTTTCAGATAATTGAAGATCTCCTGGTTAAGACTGGCTGGTCTCTTGCCATACTTCCTATCTTTCCTATGCAGCGGAATAGTTTGCTCTTGTGCCCTTAATAATGTCTCCTTGAAAAATTGCCAACTCTTTTGAACTGTTTTTTCCTCGTAGACTTGCTTCATACTATGTAATACAGTTCTTTTCCTCACACAGGAGAGGCGTTAGTCTGTTCTTCAGGCTGAACAGCATGGGCTACTCCAAAACGTTTAGAAGTTATCCACAAATCTTCTTAGAGGTGCCAGCTAAATCAGACTTTCTCTGTTAATTGAAGTCATTAGGGAAAGTGCCATCTTAATGGAGTATAACCCACCACATGCATGGCTCTCAGTTCCATTTAAGTCCTTGCATAGTACTCTAATCTGCTTCCCAGCAAACTCAAGGATTTCTAGCCAGTAAAAGGATAAGCCCTGGCAACTCTCAACTTTCAAAGCTAATATTCAGTTTTAGAGGAACTGCCCCTGCTGTACAACTCACATGGAGAAGTTCCTGCCTCATAGTGTGTTTTAAAAGGCCTGCTTATAGAAAAGGGATGGTAGCTCTCTCCACAATGAGATAATTTTTCAAGATGGAGACAGTGGCTCTTGGATTCAGGTGCATCTCATCAGACAGGATCATTGTAAAGGGGAAATAATTTTTTTTAAAAAAAAGAGTGAAGTAGTGAATTCCCCACTGACCTTTCTCTCCCCTTTCCCTCCAAACTTTAATGCTACTGCAGCAAAAAAATTGTTGTTTGCTGATGCAAAAGTAAGAAACTTCATCAGTGAAAAAGTTGGCTTTTCTATGAAATCAGCAAAAATATACAATCTGGCATTGTCACTTGCCTGGCAAGTCCTTTACCCAACCTATATATTAGCGGTGTTGTATCTCTGGATAACAGTAGGCAAGAGCAATGAAGAAACAGCTTCCCAATGAAGGGACCTCACACCATTAACAAATTGCCACTCATTTATTACCTGGATTGTATTGTTCAAAAGGATTGTGATATAATGTTCTGATTACTTTTTATTCACCAAGGGTTTAGGGCATATAATATATGCTTCCTCCCTATGAATACTCCTCTGCATTAACATGCCACTTTATAGTTATAAAATGCCTATTTTTCCCAAATACCACTGTTCTACTTCATAGAAATAAATTAATGGCAATGATCTGGGCATAACCCCAGCATCTATATAAGATTTACACAGCTTTATAATCAATAACTGGGCTGAGAGGCAAATGATTCATTTTAAATGTCTGTAATGAGACCTTTGCTAAGAAAAATGTATTTCATCTAACTCTACTGCATGAATTATTCTGATGTATTTTTTGTTTTTAAATGACTATCATGTAAAAATGTTTTCATAAGCACCATAATTTTTGTATTTTTCTTTTAACCTTTCAGGGTTATTTTTATATAGTTGTTTTTATGTCTGATGATTCAATTTTTCTTTCCTCATTATTTTCTCTTTTATTGCAAATAAAAATGTGTTTGGCTAAATTGCACATAAAGTTGCTCATTGCTGTTTAAATCTCCAGAAGTTTTTTTTTAAATAAAACCACCAGTAATTCTCATTCTGATTGGCCAACACCCTCCCCCCCCCCTTGTTATATACTATGGTCTACCTCCTCCTGCATCATGGACAATAGTGAGGCACTAGCACTCTAGGATCATGCACTACACCTTATGGTGGAGATTCAGTGTACACGGGAACCAGTTTTGACACCAGGTGAACTTTTGAGCTGCGTTGTTTATTGTAGCTCCTCTGTTAGTTTCAAGGCTTCTGAACACAAAGGTCTGTCTACAAAGATGCCTAAGGGCTTGTCTTCAGTATGGGCTAAATCAGTGCTGCTGCGATCAAAGCAGTGGGCATTGATTTAGCGGGTCTGGTGAAGACACGATAAGTCGATGGGAGAGCACTCTCCCATCTACTTCAGTACTCTTACTCCCCAAGAGGTGGAAGCTGTGTCGACGGGAGAGTGTCTCCCACTGACATAGCACAGTGTAGACACCTCTGCTAGTCGATCTAAGCTACATCGACTTAAGTTATGTATCTTACATAACTTAACTAGCGTAACTTAGATCAACTTACCTCGTTAGTATAGACCAGGCCTAAGACATAAGCCAAAGGGAAGGCTGGGCCAGGAGCTTGACTGACATGCCTGGGCAACCAATGGCAGGCCTAGGATAGCCTGTAAAATGGCTGGATCCACCCACACATCTGCACTAAGCCCAGATGGGCACAGTTGTCATGGGGAGGTAGTCAGCTTCCAGCAGCAGGAGATGCAGTCCCCTCCCCACTACACCCTGCTGCTTCCAAAGGGAAGGAGAGAAGGTGTACAGAGAACCCATGATCCACTGCTACCACCACCTCCAAACTAATAGACTTGGCTTGTTAGCACAAACTGTAGCAATTCTTGCTTTTAGATCCAGAGCTTGATCCCCACAGGTGACCTACTCAGGGGAGTCATTACATTTGCATTCCTCTGTCAAAGCCCCTGCTCACCGGCCACACCATTAAGCCTAGACAGCTGCTCTAACAGAGACTCTTTCTTGTACAACCCAATGCAGCCAAACGATGGCTTCCTGTACCCCCATCCTCCCAGAATGCAGAAGCAGATCCAGCTGTAATATGGTGCCTAAATATGTTAGGAACACAATCCTGAGACTTTCTTACCCAGTTATTAATAAACTGCCCTCTTCATACTGTGCACTTTAAATTGGGGAATAGTACTTTATACAGTCATAGGAATGATTTGGTCAATTTTAGGCTCAGCCATAAAACGAGATTGTAATCAAGCAAATGCAAGGCCATCTTCCTTTCTCTTACCAAGGTAAGTGCCTACGGCCTGATGGGAGAAATTTTCCCCTGAGGCGGTAGTTTATCCCATAATTGCCTCCTGTGGACTTTCTTGCACTTTCCTCTGTAGGCTCTGGTGGTGGCCACGGTTGGTGGTAGGACACTGGACCAGATGGACCTTGGGTCTAATCTGGTCTGGCAACTCCTATGTTCAAACAGAAATGATTGCATAGGAAAGTATCATCTTACATACCCCTTAGTAGGGAGGGCTAACTAGACCCTAGCATTCCTGGGGTGATCCAGGAGCAGCCAAAGTATTGAAACCCTTGAATGGAAGGTGGTATAGAAATGAAGAATATGATTATTAAACCCTTTCATTTTTGTCAGTGCATGCCCTGTTTTCTGGGTATTGGATCACAGAGACACATGAGACTTGCTTATCAGTCCCTCCAGGCACTTTCAGGGCAGCCAAAATCACCAGTCACTGTTGACAACCTTAGGCAATGCATAGATCCAGAACCAAACATGCAGCTGGTATAAATCCACTGTAGTTCCATTGAAGCCAGATTTATACCAGCAGAAGATCTGGCCCCGAAAGTGCAAACAGATTTAAAAAAAGAGCTAAATAAAATAACATCTTTAAAGAGTTTTACCAATAGGGCCTGATTCTCCTCCCACTGAAGTCAATGGCAAAGCTGTCATTAACTTAAACGGCACAGAATTAGGCCATTAGTGTCTCCTAGTCTAACCCATTTGTCCTAAGCCTTCTAGAGAGACACACTATGTAACCGTAGAAGAGGAGACGTTTGCTTTATTTTTGCTTATTTGAGGTAACAAAATCTGGCACCAAATGCATTTGTGTCTCTGTCTGTAATTATTCTCATCTCAGAGGATTGCTGTTCCGCTCTCCCCTCAAGACCATTAAGGTGTTAAGTGCAAAGAGGCTGTTTGATGGAAGTAGGCTCCAGACAGTCTGAGATGTGAAGAATCAGTGTTGTGAGAGAGTTACCACATTAGGCTGTTGATTAAACACGAGGTAACTCAGTACAGTATTGCCAACAAAGAAGGGAGAAATAAAGATGATAATAATAGTGGAAAGAGACAGAAAGTCCTGCCCATCTTATTTTTCAGAAAATTGGCTCCCCTTTGTTTTCGTGTCCCTTCACCTCTCTCAAGTCAGGAGTTTAATATTTCTATTGAATGCAATCACAGCTTTGTTGGCGGTAGCAATTTAGAAAGAAAAGAGAAGTAAGGTAGAAGCTGGATGTAAAGGTTCCCATATAAACAGCTGCACTATGAATATGATCACGGATCTGCAACATTACTGTTCCTCCCTCCTCCCCCCATTGTCTACAAGGACAATCAGTCATTTCATCATAGAAACACATACACAGAGATAGTGCCTCCATCTTCACAATAAATTGACCTGGATATTAAAATGCAAATCCATCACCACAGACCTCTAGAAATTCACTTGGATAATAACAATTGGTGTGGAGCTAGCTTTAGGTTTTGGATAATGAATTTTTTTTAAAAAGTATTGCTTTCTTTCCCCCTTGTTTACACACTCTTGATTTATCTTGTGAACTGAATTCTTCTCCATAGCCTCAAAAACTGCAAACTAATTTCCTGCAAGGAAGAAAAAAAGAAAAAGTAAACACGGGCAGATCCTTGACGGATGTAAATCAGCATGACATCAAAGTCCATACAGCCACTCTCATTTACATAGGGTGACCAGATGTCCCGATTTTATAGGGACAGGCCCGATTTTGGGGTCTTTTTCTTATATAGGTTCCTATTACTCCCCACCCCCGTTCCGATTTTTCACATTTGCTATCTGGTCACCCTACATTTACACCAACCAAGGATCTGGCCCATTCGTGTTTAGCATTTTTATCGTCACCTAGAATGATGTCTTACCCAATAGTCTAATTATGTCTTTATTCTGTCAGTGCCGTCGGCTAGACTTGTAGCATCCAAGTTACATTTTACCATCACCTGGGGAAGGTATGAAGCAGCCCAAGCAGTAGGTCCGAAGAGCCGAAAGGAAACTTTTAAATTTCCCCAGGGGCTTTGACTTTAAAAAGAAAATTCTATAATTTGAGAAGACACGGTTTTTACTGTTATACATCTATGCAGGGCCAGGACTGATATTGGTTTTGAGATCTTATTACAAGAAGAATAAAGCATGTCTCAGATCAATCACCCACCGTATGGGGCTCAGCCTTCTCTTTTGTTAGAGTTATTTTTTTTTAAACAATATAGAAGCACAGTGGAGAGGGACATTTTGGTTTAATATGCCTGGTGGCTGAGTATGATCGGGCCAATTTGAAGCACTTGTTCTTTGTTTCTAAGAGGTAATGAATAAAAAAAGAACGTTGAGAGCAATGGCGTTCACAAGACTATAGTTAAGACCATGCCAGTTTTTCTATTAAAAGTTTATCACCAGCCGTAAATGCGAACTCCAGAATGAAACTTGGCCTGAGAGATCTCAAGCTAGTAGAATTCCAGTCCTGCAAACTGTTCCATGTTAGCATCATCTGGGGTCCCATTAAATCAAGAAAGCTTCACTTGGGTTCAGGGGTCCATCTACATGGAGCAGTTTGGAGGATTGGTGACTAAATCAATCAAATCCTTTTGCTTCCCCCTTCCTTTCACTGGCTACTTTATTTCTAGTAATAACACAATAAATATAGCTGCACATCAAAAGATCAGTTGCTACCCTTTTTTCTTGACCCTCCTGGAAATATTAATAACCTAACATCTAATGCAGCTAGTAAGGTCTAGAAGCCCTAAGCAGGATTGGAGCCCTGTTGTGCTAGGTGCCCTACCAACACACCTGAAAAACTTGCCATCTAAGAATGTTAATGAACTACTATTTGCCGCAGCAGTGCCTAGCTTCACTCCAGTACCTCATGATTCCACTCGCATACAGTCAATCTCTGTGCTTCCCTTTCACCTCACTGAGACCTCCCCAGCAATTTATGACACACTCCTCTGGTTGTCACATACTAGGACAGATAGATTAGAAGTTCCTCCTTAGAAGTTGCCAGATACTATGAGATAGATAGATTAGACTAGTTTCCATTCTGGTGGGCGTCAAGGAAGGAAAGTGGGTTTTCCTTGCATTGGCAGAAAGCTGGAGGTTAACCCAGGTACTCCCATTTTTGTATGCAAATGTGGGCCCCCAGTGTAACTGGCAATAATAACTATGATCTTGTCATTCTTAATCAGGAATTTTCCCTGAACTTTCACACAAGGGTTGTAGTGAGCGGCAAAACGACTGATGTTTCACTCACCAAATGAGTTCATTCTTCCTCAATTCAGTGGAGAAAGCAACCATATAAACTGTTTGCATGGTTTCCTAGATGAAAATAAATGTCTTTCTGTTTAGATTTTTCATCAGGTAGAAGTCATCTTGACTCCCTAGAATGCCACTTCATTAAATCATCATCACCTCATTACAGGGACAATGTGATGTGTTGAAATGAGGGAATGCAGACTCAGCTCCCACAGACAAGAGGCAGGCACTCATTTTCTGGTAGGGGAGCCAATGAAGCAAAGGCAGCATACCAGGCCTGCTGCAAGCTGATTGATAACTGGGGCAGATTATTTATAGTGAGCTTATGATGTGACTTTTTGCAAAGCTCTGTCCATAAGAGATCAAACTCGACTCATTATTTTATCTCTACTAGAACCATGAAGCCACATCTAAAATGCTATTGTTAGTTCAAAGAAAGGCACTGTTCTGAAGGAAAAGTAACATCTTGTGCCAGTCTGTTTCTTTTTTTGCAGGCAAGATCTTGTTTGATTTGACTTATGACAAGCCAGTATTGTGCAACCTCCATTTTTTCTTTGTCTTCAAAGGGGCACTCAGCTCTGCCTGTACAACAGGTGCACAGGACTTCATGGTGTGTAAATAGGCTCACCACCATTGTGGCCAATACTTGGGGGATTGAACCAGGGACCTCCTGAACAGACACTTGAGCTGCCCCAAGTTGAGCTAAAGAGACAGATTTTCTAAGGGTGGGACACAGCCCTTTCAGGAAGGATGGGTCCATTGGTTAGGGGCACAAATCTAGTACTCGGGAGACCTGTGTTCAATCCCCTGTTCTCCTACTGACTCCCTGTGTGGCCTTGCTCGAGTCATTAGTCTCTCTGTACCTCAGCCCCCCATCTGTAAAGAGGGATAATAGCATTCCTTTACCTCCCAGGGGTGTAGTGAGGATTAGCAAGATTGTGAGGTGCTCAGAAACTGATGTAATGGCCATCTATGCACCAAAAGATAGATTTGTGGATCGGGGCACAGGGGAGACATAATGTGCACACTGAACTGTGGGTTTTGCATGTCCTCTGGGCAAAGGAAGCTATGCCCAAGTCTCTGAGACTCACAGACAAGCCCCCACTTTTGCAAAGGCTGATACCTGGGATATACCAGGAACCTTCAGGTCTAAACAGGAGTCGCTGTAGTTTGGCATGCAGATAAGAAATCAATAGCCTATATGTAAAGTCCCCGGTGTTGAGACCCACCCTGACAGCAGACACATCTCCTAGTCTTCCATAAGTCAACTGAATCCATAGACCTCTCAATAACTCGTGTATTTATTAATTTTGCTGTCCTTGAGCAGTAATTGGCTCAGCCTCACGTTCTGAATATCCAAGCCAGTCAAAACCACTTTCCCATAAACATGGCTTTTACTACAGTTTCAAGAAAAGCTACTGAGCATGTCAAAACTTCTACACACTTTCTCTGGATGTTTATGGGCACTTCTAGCTAAGTTACTTTTCCCTCTTGCTCTCTGCATTTCTACATGGATGATATAACCAAATTAATTCCTCCCACTACTTCTTTCCATTTCTATGGGAAAAAAAAGTAAAGCGCCACAACAGAAAGCATGTGTGTTACCTAAAGATGACCATAGAGGGAGGTAAAAGAGGGAAGAATCTGAAATTCAAACTCACATTTTATGTTTTGCTTATAATCAGTTAATGTTATCCAAACTTTGCAATATGGCCTATAATGATATATTTACTTACAGTCTATTATTCAGCCATTAGATGTGTCTGTATGCAGTAAAGAGTTGCAGATGGGATGAAGTCCGTGGTAAACAACCCAGACAAAGCTTGAACTTGAGCTGTGTAGAAGCCTATTTGTTTGCTTATGTAGTCATAGCTCTTTTGTTTAACACCTTCTGTTTAAGACAGTGTTATTCCATTTATCATGAGAGAGACAAAAGCTTCTTAGTGCACTTATCCACCATTGTTGACTCGCTTCTCCTCTTAATGTTCATGTCTAGTAGGCATATAGAATTCACACAAAATAACAGACAGTGTAATTCTGTATTATCAATTGTTATTACTATTATTATTATTTGAATTACAGTGGTGCCTACAAGGACCACCTATCTTGTGCTAGGTGCTTTACAACAAAAACATGGTTAAAGGCACTCCCTGTTTGAACAGTACACAGTCTAAATAGACAAGACAGACACAGGATGGAAGAAAAGAACTAGTATCCTTTTTCTTTCAGGTGGGGAACAGATACATAGGGAAATGAAGTGTTTTGTCCAAGCTCACATAGGATGTCTATGGTGGAGCTGGGAATTGAGTTCAGATGTCTTGAGTCCAGCCCAGTACTTTAACTCCAAGCTATCCTTTCTTCCTGTAATTCTGCATGGCTAAACATCAGAGCTGTGGGTTAGATTATGTGTAAATGGCTAATTGATTTTGAAAGGGTCTGATCAAAATTTTAATTGGCCTACTCACCATTCTTCACCAAGTGATACAAAAATGTTTAATTAAATATTGGAACAAAATTAATTAATTAGAACATATCCATTTAAGAAACACGTCAGTCATAAAGGGGAGACTTTGTACTGAAATAACATTAGGCCTGATTACTTAAAAGCACAAGAATGGAAAAACATTGAGCTAGTGCACTTCTCAACCACTGGAGTTGCAGGCATTGGGGCAGCTAGATCTGGGAAATGGTGGCTAAGATGTGGAACAAAGAATTGAAACCCCTACAAAAATTCTAGTCACCTCTGGTCCTGCCCATGAAGGGAAATGAAATACCCCTCCCTGACAGTTTCAACTCCCTTCTGGGTGTCAAAGTCCCTCTGATGTTATCTGGTTAAAATATGACCATGTAGATCATTGTTGCAACCACTGTGATATATTTGCAGCAAATATTGTACAAAGGTTGTCAAATAACATGTTTACGCATGTATCATTTTTGTATTTAAAGTTATAAGTATTGGCTCTATACCTGGATTTCAAATGTTGGTTCCTGGGGTAACACCCACAAAGTAATCAGCCAGATATGCCATGTAAGATATCTGCAAAAATGTTATAACTTGCCAGATATGATAATCTTGTCTATATGTTTGTATCACCTTTGTATTATTTGTTATAGGTATGTATGTATGTGTGTGTGTATTTCAAACTTGTGCTATGCTTCTGGGTGACACCCCAGACAAGTTTGGCATCAGCACTGCCTAGCCTGATTGATGGCCCATTAAAGACCATTAGCTATACAATTGACCCATTGAGAGAAGGCAGATACACCTTATGACTCAGCAAGGCATGCAGGGACATGCCTATGGAGAGAACTCTAAGGCTTCCAAGCCATGTGCTGGGCAGCTTGTGTTTGGAACAAAGGAAGCACAGGGCACATGGCAAGAGACTATAAAAGGCAGCTGCATCTTCTCCATTTTGTCTTCAATCCTGCTTCTTACCTCTGGAGGAACTTTGCTACAAACTGAAGTGCTGAACAATGGACTGAATGACCCATCCAAGCTGTGGATGTACTCCAGAGACTTGACTTAAGCCAGCCGTTTATTCCAACCTTGCTACAAGCCTGAGCCAAGAACTTTGCCATTACTGTATGGAATTGATTCTTTTAACCAATTTTAACTCTCACCTTTCTTTCTTTCTTATAAATAAACCTTTTGATTTCAGTTAATAAGAATTGGCTGTAGCGTGTATTTGGGTAAGATCTGAAACAGTCGTTAACCTGGGGGTAATGTGTCCGATCCTTTGGGATTGGTAGAACCTTTTCTTTTATATGATGAAATAAGATTTACAGAAATGTTCATCGTATTTGACGTAAGTACCTGGAAGGAGGCCTGGCACTGGATCACTTTAAGGGAACTGTGTTGTTTGGACTTCTATGACCAGTAAGGTAAGAAAGAAGCTTTTTTATGCTTGGTAAATCTAGGTATTGGAATATCCACCAGCTTTATGGGGATTGTCTGTCCATTCTTTGCAGTTCACCCTAATTGAGTGATCATAGCTGGCTGCCCACGAGGACCCCGGTCATAGTCCCACACCTGACTTTTCATGCCAATAATCCCAGCTGTCCTTTACTTTGATCTCAAAAGCCCTAGTTCCCCCTCATTAGGATTCAAAGTCCATTTATCTGTTGGTCAATACACAATTCTGTGACAAGCTGAAAATATGAAGGTAGATATTCAATTCAATGTAACACAAAGACTACAATACTGATTGCATTATTTAATTTTGGGTTTAACTCACTAAAAGTGTCCATGCTAGAATGTACCTGAACCTTTCCCAGTACTATCAGCCTGCTGTTTTGGTGTGCCATGTAAATGGAGAGGCCTTGTCATGGAATTTAAGCCCCCTTAGACACAGGGATACTTTGTTCATAGACTGTTGGACATATTGCTGTAAGAAATGAGCAAATCCAGTAAGCTGCCTTATAATAATATTCTTGTTTTAAATAGCATTCAGGATAAATGGTCAGTTGTTCACAATGAAGCATTAAATATGTTTAAGAGCCTGAAGTTAAAGCCCCTTTATAAATGTACTAGAGCCGACTCCCAGATCCGCAGTGGTGGGGCTAATAAAGAGGAATCTTCTCTTGAAATCCTAGTCAGAGGCTAATACCAAATTCAGTGTATCCAAAAGTAACTGAGTAGGATTCTAACCTACAAGTATAAAAGCCCTAAATCTGGTGCTCGGCCCATGGTATTAAATTATAGCGTCAAAAATAAGAATCTAGATGCAGTGAGTCAGTGGTATGAATAACTGAAAAGAGCTTATATATGTAAAAAGTAGTGTGTATACAGATTTAGAGAATATATGGTGCTAAATCTAAGAGTACCATCTTGTTTTTCGGCTCTACGCTAATAAATTAAATCTACAGCATTTTGAAGGATGTATGACCATAAATAGCATGAGCATATGCAAGGCAGAAATCTATTTGCTCTTATGCTATAAGTGAAAAAAATTATGAACTCTCTTACTGAGATGAGAAGTAAAATATAAACAATTTTTACAGATACATGCTGCTTCTTTGCTACACATTACATTTTGCTGTATGTTAAATCATTCCCACTGCCATTAGCATAATGTTTGGAAGATAATTTATTTTCCTAGTGTTAGTGACATGACCCAGCAAGATCCCTAAGATCTGATATGTATTATCCATATGTTCTCCCATCCAGGCATATTTTCCTGTTGCAAGTAGCTTAATTACAATGAAACCAAATTTCTTTTGCTTGAGCTATCACAGTATCTTCATATACAAATATGAATAGATTCATTAATAGCTGTGGTAAGATGAGGCCCTGAAACATAAACCCTTGTATCAGAGGCCCGGTATGAGACCTAAGGTCTGAACTAAAGTAATGGGCAAGACTTTGCTAACATAAAACAAAGTTAAGCTGTGAGCCAGAGGCAGGCCCTGCTCACAGAAGCTGGCAAGAAGAAGGCTGATGTTACAAATATACACATACCTAAGCACTAGTAATATAAACATGTGCCAGGATGGTACCAGAACATTCTGATACTAGCACATTCCACAGAGATAACAAGGAACATGTTGACCCATCCTAAAGATAGGGGCAGAAGGGTAATATGATGGATAGAGTTGTTTTGTTCGAACCAACATGTACAAGGTGAGAGGCGGTACCCTAACACGTAGATGTGTAACTTGTTTGTATCTGTGTATAAAAATTTACCCCTGAGGCTTAGGGGGCAGTAAACTGCATGAGGAAGTGCAGTAAATACAATAACCTGATCACAATTAACAACAATATCAACCTTCCAACAGCATGCATACTCATACTGGCCTAGGGGGCAGTGGAGAATCCCGCCATGGACTGAGCCTGTCCATTGTTGGGGGCACATATTCACAGTATGTCCTGTAGAGTCTGTGGGAAACTATTATTGTGCTTCATTTGACAATAAACCTGTCACAAGGATCAACCAAACATATTCGGTGACCAGAAATCTTTGGACAGAAACAGTTAACAACTCCACCATATGGGATGCAGCAAGTCAAGCGCCCCCTACCAAAACTGTCTTAAAATTAGTGTGTGAAACTGAAGGGAAGCAACAAATGAAGCACATCCTCAGGATGTCACCCTTTACTATCGAGATGGCCTGGGGATGGACTGTTGGAAACGGTAGTGAGACTCAACTGGTCCCAGTCCAAGAGGTCCATAATGCCGGACGACAGCTCGAAAAAGAACTGACTTTAAGTAAAGAGACACAGGGAGAGTATTCATGCTGTTGGAAGGTTGATATTGTTGTTAATTGTGATCAGGTTATTGTTTTTACTGCACTTCCTCATGTAGATTCCAATAACACTCCTAACATTAATACACAAAGTGAACATAAATATATACAAAGTAAGGAAAGAAAACGGGCAACTCCAGAAATGGAGCACGCACTAGTGGCACCAAATCGAGTAGTGGAGCAATATTTCACAGGAGTGGCAGGGGAGAATCTTACTCTGGTATGTTTTGTCCAAGCACACAAGCTCGAGGCCGATACAGTATCCTTGGACTGGTTTTGAGCAGGGGACACAGTGATTAGTTACTTAAATGGAATTGTAAAAACATATGGAGATTGGACAAGCAGGGTGGAGTTTACTCACTTGCAGGATAGATGGAGTGCTCCTATTTGCATTCGTAACAAGATACAGGAACATGGTCTATAATCCTGAGCATCAGTCAATGCATCTACCAAGTGCAGATGCCTGCCCAACAACAGCCCCAGTGCCACCTCATAGAATATCAGGTTTGGAAGGTCATCTAGTCTAACCACCTGCTTGAAGCAGGGCCAATCCCCAGACAGATTTTTGCCCCAGATCCCTAAATGGCCCCTTCAAGGATTGAACTCACAACTCTGGGTTTAACAGGCCAATGCTCAAACCATTGAGCTATCCCTCCCACCACTCCTCTACACACTGACATTACCCCAAGGTGGGGGTGTCCTACTGTACAGCCATGGCCTACCTCAGGAATTTTTCTACATCCTACTGCAGAGTATATGGTAGAGAACGTAGGATGGATATATGTGCCACTAAAACTCGATTTTGCTGGTATAACCATCCCAAGGCAGTGCCCCAGACACTATAAAGATTGGTTTAATTTGGAAGTGGAGATGCAATTGCAATTCTGAAAGGGCTCAAAAATCACCCTACAACATGATAGAGAAAGGAGAGATTTATTAGGAACAGTGTTGGGAGGCTCCAGACTTGGCATGTCCATATGGAACTCTGCAGACATTGAAAATCTTCATTTAAAAATAAATACCATTGTGAATGCAATAGGCAAAGCAGTTAAAACAGGAGGCGGTATTAGCAGTTTATTACTGGACCAGCACGCAATCACTATTGATAATATCCATTTGATTGCTCAAGGTTTCAGCCACCTGAACACTATCATCCTGTCCATTATCAACAGCATACAAAATAATGATGTTTCACTGGCAGTTGCTTGCATGGCCTATGGCAATAGAGTAATCAAAATAGTACAGCAAAGTTTGTTGCAGTTGCAACTTCAAAATTGGCCATGGATTCTAAAAACCACAGACATCTTAAAACAAATACAACAACAAGGCGTAAATCATATTGTGCCTATTTTTTTACAATTTGCTAAATTTGATAGGGTTCCAAGATTAGACAAGGAGGACGGCAAAAGTGTATACCTCATGATGGCAGTCTCTAGGTGGTTGAAAGAGCCAGTTAGGGTGTATTCGCAAACAGTGTGGGGACGCTTGTAAACAAGACATGTACAGCATTACCCCACCGTACACTTCGTAACTGAAACTGGCTCGTAAATCAATCAAGCTTGTTGCGTAAAACATAATGAATGGTGGCTGTGTGAGTGCTATGCCACAATAGATATTAATAACACTAGGAAAGGCTGGGCTCGACTGGTACAAAAGGAACTGGTTAATGAGGTAGTACGAATTCAGGACGTGGTCTGTGCTATAGGTTATCATAATTTTTCCGTAGCTGGCAAGATTTGCCCTACAAGTGAGGCTGGATTCTGCGTACCTGCTACCAGCACCATCCAAATAGGAGCCCATGCCATCTGGCCAACGAGCAAAGGCAGCACTGTCGCTGAAATGATCATCCCACATGAACACCTACAAGACCTACTGATTGAACTGTTCCCTCTTGTGGAACACTTGCCGTTAGATATACATGATTTGGTGGCGAGAACAAAAGAATCCCTAATACCAGTAACTCAACTGATCCAGCAGCAAATGATTAAATAGAAAGTGTACAAAGAGAGGTGGAAACACCCCGGTGGGCAATTCCAGAGGATGTGACTCTACATCCAGTGGTCCGAACTCTTAGTGTAATCCTAATGGGAATCCAGGCCCCAACAGTAGTTGTTCTCATGGGCATGTGCTGTTACATGCTATGTCAAACCAGACAAGCCAAGTTACAGTGCTGAGTGAAGAAGGGGATGGAAATGGTAATCGATACCGTTGTGGAAATGAATAATCAGTTTAAGGAGTGAGGTGTTAAAGCATACGTTTAAGCCCCTTCGTATGTCACATATAGTAATCATTTATGGTCCACATAGTAATCATAACATATATCCACTTGTATATGTTCATATATTCATATTGTCAATACCATTGAGATATCAATTTTATCTTAACGAAGCCCCTAGTGTGAAATAACAAATACTAGTGAAGGCCGTCTCATGCCATTTTGTAAAGTTAATAATACGCAAGCACAAACCCCACACCTCAGTCAAGTCCTGGGCCTAACATTCGCAGGCCCATCATAAGGGACTAAAAACAATTGGAAAATAAAATCTGTCTACCAGTCGTACGAGGCAATGTGCAGACTAAGGGACAGATGGAGCATGAATGTATGGATGGTAAAATAAGGTAACCACATAACAGTGTTTAGCCCACTGGGTTATCTTCAGTCCATGCATTATGCTTTTCCAGGACGATGGGTAAACATCGTCCCCATAAAAAGACAAAAAGTGGGGGAACGTGGTAAGATGAGGCCCTGAAACATAAACCCTTGTATCAGAGGCCCAGTATGAGACCTAAGGCCTGAACTAAAGTAATGGGCAAGACTTTGCTAACATAAAGCAAAGTTAAACTGTGAGCCAGAGGCAGGCCCTGCTCACTGAAACTGGCAAGAAGAAGGCTACTGTTGCAAATATACACATACCTAAAAGGTACTAAGCACTAGTAATATGAACATGCGCCGGGATGGTACCAGAACATTCCGGTACTAGCACATTCCACGTAGATAACAAGGAACATGCTGACCCATCCTAAAGACAGGGGCAGGAGGGTAATATGATGGATAGAGTTGTTTTGTTCGAACCAACATGTACAAGGTGAGAGGCGGCACCCTAACACGTAGAGGGGTTGCACCTCTATACGTTGGGAAAGATGTGTAACTTGTTTTTACCTGTATATAAAAATTTACCCCTGAAGGGCTATTTTTTGTCTGGCCTAGGGGGCAGTGGAGAATCCCGCCACTGACTGAGCCTGTCCATTGTCCGGGGGCACATATTCGTAGTTTGTCCTGTAGAGTCTGCGGGAAACTATTACTGTGCTTCGTTTGGCAATAAACCTGGCCAGGTGCCTTCGTACCTTATCAGAGTCTGTGGTCATTGGGGGTTCTCTCAGGGTCTGCTGTGTCAGCGATCTGCAGAGCCGGGGCAGCACATAGAGGGAACACATGCACGCAGCTGACAGTTATCATTAATAAACAGAACAGAGTGCCACACTGGTGACAACTGATGACAATAGCTTGTGATTTGATTTTCTAATATCAAGCCTTTTCTGCTCTCCCAAGAAGCTGGTCAGGTCTTTATACCTCTGTTTCATTATGATTTAATATTATTTATTGTTGTTATAAATTGTAACTTATTTATATTACAGTGGCACCTAGAGGCTCCAATCAAGGATCTGGTCCCCATTGCACTAGAAGCTGGACAAATGAAAAAAAGACATTCCCTCCCACTCAGAGTTTAAACTTGAAAATGTGTACCAAATGCAACAGGTGGAAGAAATACAAAATGGTGGTGTGGGGGCATAAAGGAGTAGGTAATAGGAACAGTACAAAACAAGTATATTTTGGATGACAATGGGTATTCTCTGCCTCGCTATTGTCATGGCAGTGTTCAATAGGCATCACTGTACAGGTGTCAGGAGGAGGACTTGAAAAAGGACAAGATGGTGGTTTTGCTAATGTTGACAGGGAGTTTTTCCTCACCAGATTTAAGCAGTGTCATGGGGGTGGGGGGGGAAACAAAGGTGCTTGTGGGAGAAGCAGACTAATACTGAACTAAACACTGGCATTACTGGAGGTATGAAAGTTGTGGCTGATGTTGCTACAAAATACTAAATTTTAAAGGCAGGGCTAGAGTCAATGGTGAAGGGTCTTAAAAGTGAAGACAAAAGGGGTTGTTTTAATGTGATGGAGAATGAGAGTGCTAACAGAGGGGTGCAAAAGAGCGTGCCAACATGTTCAGACTTGTGGAGGGCTCAGTGTTGGACGAGTTAAATCCAGAAAGAAAGCACCTGTGTACAAAGGTAGATTTGTGAGTCATTAGCACAGTGGTAGCAGGCAGGTCACATGTGCCCCCATCTCTTCATCCTCTACATACATGTGCTGGTGTGTAGAGGATGAAGAGATGGGGGCCAAGGACAGAAGAATAGATGCTACTCTGTTCTCAAAATCCTGTGGACCTCTACAGACCATTGATGGACCTTGGACAGAAACATTACTGTAAAATGAAATTTAAGATGTCAGTTTAAGATTTTAAACAGGAATAATTAATTCAGGGAAATCCTATGGCCTATGTTATGCAGTAGGTCAGACTACACAATCACAATGGTCCCTTATAATCTATAAATCTATGTGAAATAGCACTCATGTGCCATAATTGGAATAAATTTCCTTGTGATCAAAGAGGAGGCAGGGATTGAACAGGTAGGAACCCTTGCAATCAAGAGTCTCATCAAGGTTCACAGCTCATGCAGTACAGGGAATGCCAAAATCCATGCCCACGTTATGCAATCACATGGAATGGACTGCCCTAGGAAGCCTCACCATTGCTCACCCTTTCCTAGACCAGCCCTTCCATTCTGGTAACACGTAGAAACAAATTTATGAGAGATGCCTTGAAAGATTCATGATGCTCCCCCACAACCTTTCACATTTGTTTCAGTTACATTCTCGGGTGTAAATACTCATATTCACTTTACTAATACTAATATTCACATTAAAATGCGAGAGAATCATTTTAAGTACAAATCCTGGAAAATATTTTATTAGACATTCTTGTCTAACAAAGTTGGAATCTTGGTGTCTGTGTACTTCAGTGTGAGGACGGGTTCTTTTTTCTTGTGTAGGATAGGGGATGTTGGGTAGGGAGGGAAGGAAAAATCTCTAGCATATTTTAAATTTAAGAGCTATGATGGGCACTTCACTTCTAAGATAAAGGCAGCAGCCGAAGAGAAATGGATGTAGGACCTGATTCTCCTCTCTGTTGTGCCAGGCTTCATAGATTTGTATGCTTCAAAAGTAGATAAACCATTATAATTTGATCTCCCAAACAGCAATCCAGAGCTTTTCACCTAGCACAGTTGTGGGAAGTGTTCTACCTTATGACACGACTGTACACTATTAAACCCTATAACTTATGGTTCAGCTGCAGCATCTTTTAGAAAGATACAATCTGGATTTAAAGACCTCAAATGACAATGAATTTACCACTTCTTTGGCAACAATTTACCATCTCTTTGGTATGCTGAAGTCAACAAAGTGACACCAGCATAAACCTGGGGTAACAAAGTGGAGAATCAGGCCCAAAGGACTGCTCTTCATTTGGGTAAAATGCCATCTGCAGTCAAGGAAAATGGTGTGTGAGTAACAACTACAAGATGATCATTTCTGGAAGAATCTTCAATATACACCACAGATAAGCAAATGTTTATCATGGTATGTTTGTATAGGATACTCTCATACATTTCCCAGATGTTACTGCCACAGTTTATCTAACCCCTAAAAACATAATTGTATTCAACAGGCATTTAGAAAACGTATATAAGAGTTAGAGATTGCCTAAGTGAAAAATAGATTGTTCTTTCAGGAAAAGGTTTCATTTTTTCCCCTGGAATTTTCATAGTAAAAGTCTCTCAGGACAGCTGATAAAAAGAAGTTGAAGTGTTTAATCTATAGACTTATCTAGAACTGCAAATAACCTGCACAAGAAGTCATAATTCATGGGGGACAAAGAAAATGGTCTCAATTTCAAATAATGAATCAGGCATTTTCTTTTTGAACTTTTATTTAGGTCTGGCAGGTTTACCGGATTTTGAAACATTGCCCACATTAACTTAGCCTTTATATTAATTGTGAGTTAGCCTAATATATTGTCATGCTCTCCAACAAGATGATGTATGTCCATTTCGTTCCTCCATCAAGTTCAGTACTGGGGGTCATTTATCTTCAAAAGAAGACAACTCCCATTGCAGCAAGGAAGCAGAGTCTCTTCCATGCAAAGCTGAGATTTTATTTGGCACTTCAAGTCTTTATGCTTTGGTTTTGCCTCCTTCCTTTTACTCCATTGAAGTAACTTAGAACACAGCAGCTTTTGCCATCAACAATAAGATCAATCCTCTATTTGTATTCTTAAGAATAGGATGAATTTTGAAAAGCTCACAGTGCTGGTCTAACTCTGCTGCTATTGATATCAGTGGCAAAACTCTCATCCGCTTCAGTGGGAGAAGGGCTAGGCCAAAGCTGAATGCTTTTGAAACTCCCACCCGTGGCCTTTAAATACAGTGGAACCCAGATTTTATGAACACCGGATTGGGTTTTTTGACCAACATTTTTTTTTTAAATGAAGACAGTCTGCTTTTTGTGGGAAATGTTGATTTTTCATAAAAAAAAAAAAAACCTGAATACACCAAAACTGAAATATTTCAATTTAGATATTCTGCCACAGTGTTTCATGGGGCTTATAATTCAGCTGCCCATTGTCCTTTATGAGCCAAAGTTCCTGCGCAGACTACTCCTCTCATAATGCATCACAGCCAGAAACTCCCATGATGACTGCTTCCCCTTTCCTAGAGAGGAGATAGTAATGTATTATGGCAGATGTAGTCAAACCAGGAGCTTGGCCTATACCGGAGAAAGGGAACATGATGCACTCAAACTACCACTCTCACAATGCACTGCACAGTATTTCCAAAGCTAAGTATTTTAGTTTTCAGTTGCAGCATTTTTATTCATCAGCAAATGATAAAAAAAATTACCAATTTACAGGCTAATTTTCAGATGAATAGTCTTGCTAAAAATCTGTGAAATGAATTCTCATGAGAAACAAATAATGCAATCCTACGGCAATGGCGCTACACTAAGAATTGATCCAACCCATTATGTGTATCTCAACATTATCATTTTATTTCAATTGGATATACAATTTTGAACTGTTAATGAGTTTTGTCCTGTCTTTAGAGTCAAAAAGCCAACTTCTGCTTCCATTCAAATCAGTAACACAATTTCCATTGTCTTTGGTGGGAAAGGGATTGGGCCCTAAAGGAGAATTTCTCCAGTAGCTACTTGTGCTGTATGAAAGAATTTCCTCACCCCCTCAGCAAATACTAACATATTTAATAAAATTTTATTGTTTTTCCATAATTATCCTGCAAAACTCCCTCATTTATTGACAATGAATTGTTTTGAAAAGTTACTTTTCTAGCACAAAACGTTTTTCCTTCTTTGAAACATGTAGCAAAGAACATTCCCAAGTCATCCAGATTGAAGGACATCACTTTTACCAATGTCACACAAAAATTGGAAAGCCTATACACGTTCTCAGTTAGCTCTTGTGTCAGAGATGTCGGCATCACTTTGAAGAAGAAGCAAATCATTATTCATTGCTTTGGCATTCATTGTAATAACATTAGGCATGATGAACTCAATTTGTACGGGGGTGGTTGCACCATTTGCTGGATAGCACTTCATTAGGAAACTTAGCACAGTTCATACTCTCCATTTCTGGCTGCAAATAATTATTTAAATGAATAAGAGCAGCATTTACAACTACAGTAGGTAGGTCAAAAATGTGACCAATGTTATTTACCCTCAAGCTTCAAAGTAAAAGCAGTAATGACAGAGCTCTGGGAGCAAGATTGAAGGAGTCGGGGGCTCAGGTTGGAGTCTTGTCCATCCTTCCAGTTGAGGATAAGTTCCCAGGCAGTGACACACACATCCAGGGACGAATGCATGACTGCATGGGCGGTGTCAAGCAGAGAGCTTCGGCTTCTTTGACCATGGGATGCAGTTCCAGAAAGAGACTCTGTGAGCAAGAGATGGGGGGTCCACCTTGTGAAGAAGGGGAAGTCCTACCTCATGCACTGACTCATCAACCTATTGAGGCGGGCACGCAGCTTCTGAAGGACAGAATATTAAAGGCACAATTGCAAACTATCCCAATGCGAAGGAAAGATAGGAAGAATAGTAAGAGGCCAATATTGCTACATCAGGAGCTAGTTATTGACCTTAAAAACAAGAAGGAGTCCTACAAAAAGGTAGAAACATGGATGATTTGCTAAAGAGGAATCTAAAAGAATAGCACAAGCATGTAGGGTCAAATTCAGAAAGACTAAGGCACCAAGTGAGTTACACCTAACAAGAGACATAAAAGGCAATAAGAAGTTCTTTAAATCATTAGGAGCAAGATAAAGATAAAGGAAAGTGCGGGTCCTCTGCTTAGCAGGGAAGGAGAGCTAATAACTGGTGACATCTAGAAGGCAGGAGGGGAGTTACTGCTATTTTGTGTCAATCTTCACTAAAAAGGTTAATGGTGACCAGATAATCAACACAATACTAACAACAAGGGGGAAGAAACAAAAGCCAAAATAGAGAAAGAACAAATTAAAGAATATTTTGATAAATTAGATTATTCAAATCAGCATGGCCTGTTGAAATTCATCCTAGGCTACTTAAGGAACTAGCTGAAGCAATTTTAGAACTATTAGCAATTATCTTTGAGAAGGAATGGATGACAGATGTGGCCCCAGAGGACTGGAGAAGGGCAAGCATAGTATCTATCATACCAAATCAACCTAATTTCCCTTTTTGACAGGGTTACTGGCCTAGTGGATAGGGGGAAGCAGATATATGATATATCTTGATTTTAGTACGGCTTTTGACACAGTTCCACATGACATTCACATAAGCAAACTAGGGAAATGTGGTCTAGATGAAATTGCTATAAAATGGGTGCACAACTGGTTGAAAGATCATACTCAAACAGAAGCTATATATGGCTTCCTGTCAAACTGGGGAGATGTATCTACTGGAGTCCCACAGGGGCTAGTCCTGTGTCTAGTACTATTCTATATTTTCATTAATAACTTGGATAATGGAATGGAGAATACACTTAGCAAATTTGCAGATTACACTAAGCTGGGGGCGCTTGCAGGTACTTTGGAGAACAAAATGACCTTGATAAATTGGAGAATTGGTGAAATTCGTTAAAGACAAGTGCAAAGTAGTACACTTAGGAAGAACAAATCAAATGCACAAAATGGGGAATGAATGGCTAGGTGGTAGTACTGCAGAAAAGGTTTTGGGGGTTATAGTGGATCATAAATTGAATATGAGTCAACAATGTGATGCAGTTGAGAAAAAAGCTAACATCATTCTGAGGTGTATTAACAGGAGTGTTATATGTAAAATTTAGGAGGTAATTGTCCCACTCTACTTGTCATCAGTGAGGCCTCAGCTGGAGTATTGTGTCCAGTTCTGGATACCACACTTTAGGAAAGATGTGCAGAAATTGGAGAGAGTCTAGTGGAGAGGAACAAAAAATGATAAAAGGTTTAGAAAACCTGACCTACAAGGAAATGTGAAGAAACTGGGCATGTTTAGTCTTGAGAAAAGAAGACTCGGGGGCTGGGGACAACTCCATAATAGTTTTGAAATATGTTAAGAGCTGTTATAAAAAGTATGGTAAACAATTGTTCTCCATGTCCACTGAAGATAGGACAAAATGTAATGAGCTTAATCTGTAGCCAGGGAGATTTATGTTAGATATTAGAAAAACTTTCTAACTATAAAATAGTTAAGCTCTGAAACAGTCTTCCAAGGGAGGTTGTGGATTGGACACACACCTGTCAGGGATGGTCTAGGTTTACATGGTCCTGCACAGAGGGCTGAACCTGATGACATCTCAAGGTCCCTTCCAGCGCTACATTTCTAGGATTCTATGAAAAGCTTATAGGCACAAATAATTCCCTCCATTGCAGAAATTACTGGGTGAAATTCCATGTCCTAGGTTATCCAAGAGGACAGGCTAGATGCACATACTGGTCCTTTCTGGCATTTAAAATCTACAAATTTATAATTAAACAAACTGGAATTTAACCAAGACAAACAGCTGTAATCTTGAGACAAGTCCCAGGGGATCTTTATCAGTTAAGAAGTCATAGCACCTCCTATAACAGGCTAGAGATATAGAATGATTGCTCTCTACCACCACTCTGGGGTTTGGGTTGAATACTGACTTATAAGGAAGAATGTCACCTACTGAAACACCCATAACACTTTCTGCAGCAGCTGAGTTTTCCTTGCATGTTTCTGTTGCAAGTACTTTCATATATCAAATGTGCTTAGCTTCTGGGCTCTGGTGGGATCACAGATGAAGGTGGTAGGGCTGGAACCAAAGTAGTCCCAACTGAGGTCTAATACTGAATGTAAGGACAAACTTTTCAATAACAGCTGTAGCATGAAAGCATTCAGCACCGCCAGGCAGAATAGTGTCCAGAAGTTAAATAATAACTGATTTAAAGCCAAAAGGAGTTTCTGAAAATGAGAGAAATAAGGTGCTGTCAAAAACAACAACAACAACAAACACAATGCAGAAAAACTCTTTTAGGGCCAAATCCTGCACAAGTGTTTCAGTGGGAGTTTTGCCATTGACTTGAATGGGCACTGGATAGAGTCCTTATTGCCATCTGTTCTACAGGAGTCCAAGGTCAATGGATGTTGCTTGCTGGAACCTTGCCCAGATATGCACTCATGAGGTATGTCTACACAGAAAGCAGAATCCCACAGCGGTGAGTCTTAGAGTCCAGGTCTACCAACTCAGGATCAGGGGCTCACACTGCAGTGACAAAAATAGCTGTGTAGACATTTGAGTTTGGGTTGGAGGCTTGGCTCTGAGTCTGAAGGATTAGGTTTCACCCAGAACCCAAACATCTCCACAGCTATTTTTAGCAGAATAGCATGAGTCCCACAAACCTGAGTCTATAGACCAGGCTCTGAGACTCGCTGCCATGGGATGCTGCTTGCTATGTAGACAGACCCTGAGGTGCACCCAAAAGTAGCACTGTATTGACTTCTATATGCGAAATCAATATATATATATATATACTATAAAAAGGAGCAATTAAAGTTAGATCACCTCAGGTGTTTGGTACACCAAGGCTTTCTTGAGCCAGGTTGGAAAAGCATCAATTCCTTGTCCTCATTGGATCTAAGCAAATTTCAGCAGTTAAACAAGGTTTATTGAAAACATGGTATCTGGTCAGTATTCTGCAGCAAAAATATGGTAGAGTAATAATTAGACACAGGCCAAAATAAAACCTGGGAGCTAAGCATCCCTGGACTTGTGGAAACCCAAATTAGGGCCTTGAGTGTCAGCAGTTGAAGCCAATCTTAATAGTATGTGTCATAAACAGACAGTTAAGGATTAATGCCTCTTTTACCTGTAAAGGGTTAAGAAGTTCACCTAGCCTAGCTGACACCTGACCAGAGGAACCAATGTGGGGGACAAGATTTTTCAAGAGGAAGGCAGGAAGTTGGGGGAGGGATAGCTCAGTGGTTTGAGCATTGGTCTGCTAAACGCTGGGTTGTGAGCTCAATCCTTGAGGGGGCCACTTTAGGGATCTGGGGCAAAATCAGTACTTGGTCCTGCTAGGGAAGGCAAGAGGCTGGACTTGATGACCTTTTGGGGTCCCTTCCAGTTCCATGAGATAGGTTATCTCCATTTAAAAAAAAAAGTTTTCC
Organism: Trachemys scripta elegans; assembly: GCF_013100865.1. Classification (NCBI taxonomy): domain Eukaryota; kingdom Metazoa; phylum Chordata; order Testudines; family Emydidae; genus Trachemys; species Trachemys scripta. Next base: position 327,297,946 of record NC_048298.1, on the reverse strand, counting down.
TTTGTTCAGTCTGTTCATTAAGTTTTGTGCCGGAGAGAAAAGATCCAGGAATCAGCCTCCTATCAGAGTAGTGAGTATTAGAGAAGAAATGAATAGGTTTATGTTTATTTTCTTTTGTGACTTGTCTTGTGCATTAGAGGGATAATCAAATTGGGATTTCTTTTGTGTAACTAAGGTTTTGCCCAGGGGAACATCCTCTGTGTTTTGAATCTGTTGTCTGTGAGAGAAGCTTGTATGCTCTCTTGTAGAGGTTTTCCTTTCACCTTTCTTTCTTTAATTAAAAGCCTTCTTTTTAAGAACCTGATTGGTTTTTCCTTGTTTTAAGATCCAAGGGGGTTGGATCTGGACTCACCAGGAACTTGGTGGAGAAGTCTCTCAAGGCTACCCAGGGAAGGGTTATAGTACTTGGGAGGGAGATATTTTGGGGGGAAGACAGAGTTTCTAAATGACTCATAAACGATTTGGTGGTGGCAGCACACTAATCTAAGCTGGTAATTAAGCTTAGGGGTTCTCATACAGGTCCCCACATCTGTACCCTAAAGTTCAGAGTGGGGGTGAAACCTATGACAGTATGCCAAACCAAAATTCTGGATTTCAACACTTTCAAGCTCTAGAAAAGTTTGAATCCAGATCCAGAAGAGCATTGTGGCATAGCATATTTCCTGAGCACCCTGGTCAGGATCCTCACAGTTCTCCCAGCTGTGCTGGCAGCTTAGTAGAGTTGGGGGCAGTGATCCTATCCATTCCTGATCCCTCCCTTTGGTTCGATGAGTGCCACCATCAAAACTAGTACCAAATAGTTCTCCTTCTCAGGGAAGCTCAAGGACTCAGTTGTTCCAAGCAGCTCCCCAAACAGCTTGCAAGGAAGGAGGAAAAGTTTCTTGTGCCTCTCTCCACCCTGGTGGATCTGTTCAGGCCCAGGCACAATCCGGATAATTTTTTTAAGAGGCAGGGGTGTACTTTTGAGAGAAAATCAGGACACAAACGTTGTGAGAATCAGTGAGCGAGTGTAGTACATTAATATCCTTGGATAAAAATTGGTATAGACATTTAAAGTATTATTAATATGCCATTGTACTTTTATGTCTCCCCCTCACCCACCATCCTTCACTGCTTCTGCTGCGGTTCCGTATTTTCCTGCTCCGAGGAGATTCTGGATCCCATGAAGAAACCTTTCCCCACAGCTGACATCTCCTGCCTGACATTTTTTATTTATTTGTTTATTTGCTTGGGCAGAATGTTCCTGATGGAAATCAAGTCCAAAGCCTCCTCTGCTTAATGGAGCAGCTCCGTTGTTACTGTCTTTATTATGCTAGAAATGCAGGCTTGAAAAGAGCTGCCATTGGGCTGATTAAATTGTCTGGGATAGTGTTAAAATGTGCAGCAAGCTGATTAGGCCAGCCAGCGTCAATGACAGAGAGAGCGCAAAAGATTTAGCATCAGAGGAATTGCAAGGTTTATCTCGGAAAAGTCAGACACTCAGCATTATTTGCTTTAATGCAGCAACTATTTTGTCCTAAAACTGCCACCTGTAACACACATTCCAGGCTGTAGTACAGGCACAGGTGTGTATCTTTTTCATGACACACTTCAGCTTCATGATCACTGTCTGTAGGATCCCAAATTTTCTTCTAGGGTTGAGACAAGGCTACTACAAAGAAACAGGATGCTAGGCTGCGTTAACAAAAGAATAATGTGTATAACTGTCACAGAGAGGGTTCTCCCTTCACCGATGGTGGGGGGGGAAGGAGGAGGAGGGCAACCTATGCTGAGACAAAGACAACAATCCCAAAGTTTTCCCTTGTGTACGGTGTAATAAATAGTCCAGCAACAATAAGTAAAGCCTTCTCTCTGCTCCAGTGTAAAAACAGCCAAGATATATGCCCTTTTCTCTGAAGGGTTTACCCTAAGTCTTTTAGAATAAACTTCTAGACTCCAAGCAGGCACATAACCTCCCTTAGCCCATTCTCTCCATTGCCACTGCTTGCTTCATTCTTCTGTCTCCAGCAGCTGAGCCTGACAGTTTATGGGTTCCAGCTGCATGAGATTCCACACCCATTAACTCTTCTCTGCAGAGACAATGGGTTCAAACTACAGCATAGCAGATTTAGATTAAACCTCAGGAAAAACTTCCTAACTGTAAGAACAGTAGGACAACGGAACAGATGGCCTAGGGAGGTCATGGGAGCTCCAACACTGGAGGTTTTCAAAAGGAGGCTGGATAGCCACCTGTCTTGGATGGTTTAGACACAACAAATCCTACCTCTTGGCAGAGAGTTAGAGTAGATGACCCTTGCGGTCCCTATGGTTCTAGGATTTGGAAATAGAGCATTGTGCTGGGGCTGGCCAGGTGACTCCTAGGCCTGCTGGGTAGTGAACTGGGTCACACACTGAAAACAACAGGTAAACCCCAAACACACACATCCTGCACTGTGATGGTCCTGCTGTTCTGGGGAACGAAGCCAGGATTGCCTCATCTCTTCCAGAAGCACTTCTGCACTCAGAAGCAGGAAGGCTGCAATGCTGGGTACTGGTGGACAATGCTGGGATTGATCACGGTTTGCAGTGAGCAGAAGTGTCGTGGTTAGGGACCAGAATGAAGGGAGACCTTGGCTGTGCTGTGTAAAGCAGTTATGTGTAAAGTGACACAGAGTCAGTGCTACTTTCAGGTGCATTGAAACTTACGGTTTACGCTTTCAGCGCCTTTCAGCACATCTCCCCATTGAACTTTACAGACACTACATCGCAAACACTGTGCAATTATTGCACTGTCACAGAGTTTACCCAAATTTACCATCCATCATCTTCTACGTCTCTTCTATTTTGCAGAGATCTCCCCTTGAAAGCTCTGTGATAGACCATGCGTTTTTTTTCTTATTTCTAAAAGGAACTGAGATGTACCACTTGCTTTCTCTTTGTTTTTGTTTTTTTAAATCTTCCATTGCTTCTGTCTACTGCTTTTTTTTTAATGAACTTAGATGTCAACAACATGGAAAAGACAGAAGTATAGTTTTCAGAGACAAAGGCAGTGTGGGCAGATTGTTCTCTGACATTTCCATTAGTTTCCTTTTCTGAAAGCCTTCCCCCACGACTCAGCAGCAGCAGCTGAAGTGGGGGAAATTTGGGTTTTCTTGTTCTGTTTTTAAAATGTAGATCAAGCCGGATGGACGAAATATTTTCATTTCTGTCCAACATCACACTCTGTTTTCTTGTTCCTAAAAATGGTCAGGAGCCAAATTTTTTGCCAAAAATAATATCACAGTGCCCCTTTGTCCGTAAGTGTGCTTCTGCAACTCCTTAATAGACCTGGCACAGCTAGACTCCAGTATTCTTCATGCTGCCCAAGAAGTGGGCATGACGCCTTGTAGATATTTATAAGATTGCAGATGCCCACCCCAAAAACTTTGCAGTAGATGGTATGAGAATATTATCCAAAATAATTACAGCAGATCTGACTTCTAATGTTGCCTACCCAGACCAAATAGCCACTGATTGTAATGTTTACAATGAATGTACTATGCCTACATGTTTTTTTTTTAAAGTGTTGCACTGTCATATGGTGATATGTTTCCATGTTTAATGTCTATTAACAAGAAATAAAAACTCAAGGAATTACTGACTCATATTGCCATAGCATCTAAAGACTCCAACAGCAGTCGGAGCCTCATTGCACTGAGCACTGTACAAACACATAGTGAACGACAGCATGGGACCATGTAACAGGGTGTGCTCTGCTCCTGGCTTCTAGCTATCTTCACTAGTTGTGTATCACACTATGGGTACGTCTTCACTTACCGGAGGGTCCGGCGGCAGGCAATCGATGTTCTGGGATCGATTTATCACATCTGGTTAAGACGCGATAAATCAATCCCGGAAGTGCTCGCCGTCGACACCGGTACTCCAGCTCGGCGAGAAGAGTACACGGCATCGACGGGGGAGCCTCCCTGCCGCGTCTGGACCCGCGGTAAGTTTGGACTAAGGTACTTCGAATTCAGCTACGTTATTAACGTAGCTGAATTTGCGTACCTTAGTCCGAAGTGAGGGCTTAGTGGGGACCAGGCCTTAGTCATGAATTTATGGTCCCTCCACCAACACCGTTATAGGCCTGTGCAGCAATGCTGTTTATAGTGCCCCCTGTGCTTTCAGCCCTTTCCCCGAAGCCTCAGAGGGGCAGGGGTCTCCCTTCTCTGAGGGTATGTCTTCACTAGCAGCCGGATCAGCGTGCAGGGATTGATCCAGAAGGGATCGATTTATCGCATCTAGTCTAGATGCGATAAATCGATCCCCGAGCGCTCTCCCGTCGACTCCTGTACTCCAGCTCGGCGAGAGGCACGGGCAGAGTTGACGGGGGAGCGGCAGCAGTCAACTCACCGTAGTGAAGATACCGCGGTGAGTAAATTTAAGTACGTCGGCTTCAGCTACGTTATTCATGTAGCTGAAGTTGCGTAACTTAGATCGATCCCTGCCCTCCCCCCAGTGTAGACCAGACCTCAGACTTGGTTCACCTAGCCCTGTTCCCTTGCTCTCGCTCTTCACCGCCCCCACTCCTGTGCCCTTCCCATCAGTTCTGAGTTGATGAGCTAATTGGCTCTTTAGCTCATCCAGCCTCCCCCACCTGATTAGATAATTAACTTCAATTATCCCATCAGCCTTTTTCGGGGGAACTGATTAGGCTCAGAATGATCAGAGTGCAGGCTCACCTGTTAATTTGCTGCACTCTGACGCAGACCCCAAGAGTTAGCAATTGAAACAGATAGGACAGACAAGAGGATGGGAGGGGAAACAGTCAAAGAGAGGTGAAATGACTTGCCCAAGGCCACACAGCAGGTTGGTTTCAAAGCCAGAACTGAAACCCATGTCTCTTGAGCCCCATATCAGGCACTGTCCATTACATATATACAATATCCTACAATATTGGTGTGGTTGTATAATATAAATAAGCAGAGGAGAGATAAGCTACATACCCAGCTGTTACTGAAAACAGATCTATAATTATATTTTAAATCCTAATATGTTTCATTTATGATTAATACAAAGTATTCCAATGCCTTTACCCTGACTCTGGTGTTTTGTAGCTTTCTTTTTTTGGTGACTATATTATTCAAAAAATACTACAGTTATTGTCCAGAGTTGAAGGCTTGAGTAAGGCTACTATGATCTGTTTAACATTTTGTTTACATTGAGATTTAATTGCCCTTATCCTGGTACAATGTCAGTGGTGACACTGGAATAGATATGAAATAAAATGTAATAGAATAATCTGGTAACAAAAACTTGGATCACTAGCTGTAATGGAGTGAAATTGACCAAAATGAAACTTTGGGTAGAATATAAAAAAACTTCCTAGCAACAATAAGGTCTATTGGAATATAGAATGGTGTCCCAACAGTAGGGGCCTCATTTTCTGAGCCATTTATCTGGACTGGATGATTTACCGATCTTCATGGATGAGTTTGGAGAAAGGACCAGAACATCATTCTGCAGGTACATGGCTGAAATGCTAGTTGTAGCTGCAGCATCTCTGTAAATAGTTCTTTTAATAAAGAGCCAGTTTAGTTTTAGAGGTATGGATTTCTTTCATGTTTTACCCAACAGAACATGAACCGTGCTGGCACAGTGAACACTCTACTGAGACCCATAGCAAGGAAGAGACTGTGAGTAACAGGAAACAAAGCCGCAGCTAGAAACAGAGCAAACAGGCAGGATGGAAGGACTCAGGCAGGGCTGGCCTTACCTGATCTGGAGGATGGCGTGGACTGCACTCTCAGCAAGTTTGCAGATGACACTAAACTGGGAGGAGTGGTAGATAC
>NC_048298.1:327252965-327287916 GCF_013100865.1 Trachemys scripta elegans | reverse complement strand
ATATTCTTATCGATAAACTAGGCAAATACAATTTAGATGGGGCTACTATAAGGTGGGTGCATAACTGGCTGGATAACCATACTCAGAGAGTTGTTATTAATGGTTCCCAATCCTGCTGGAAAGGCGTAACGAGTGGGGTACCGCAGGGGTCTGTTTTGGGACCGGCTCTGTTCAATATCTTCATCAACGACTTAGATATTGGCATAGAAAGTACGCTTATTAAGTTTGCGGATGATACCAAACTGGGAGGGATTGCAACTACTTTAGAGGACAGGGTCATAATTCAAAATGATCTGGACAAATTGGAGAAATGGTCTGAGTTAAACAGGATGAAGTTTAACAAAGACAAATGCAAAGTGCTCCACTTAGGAAGGAAAAATCAATTTCACACATACAGAATGGGAAAAGACTGTCTAGGTAGGAGTACGGCAGAAAGGGATCTAGGGGTTATAGTGGACCACAAGCTAAATATGAGTCAACAATGTGACGCTGTTGCAAAAAAAGCAAACATGATTCTGGGATGTATTAACAGGTGTGTTGTGAGCAAGACACGAGAAGTCATTCTTCCGCTCTACTCTGCTCTGGTTAGGCCTCAGCTGGAGTATTGTGTCCAGTTCTGGGCGCCGCATTTTAAAAAAGATGTGGAGAAATTGGAAAGGGTCCAAAGAAGAGCAACAAGAATGATTAAAGGTCTTGAGAACATGACCTATGAAGGAAGGCTGAAAGAATTGGGTTTGTTTAGTTTGGAAAAGAGAAGACTGAGAGGGGACATGATAGCAGTTTACAGGTATCTAAAAGGGTGTCATAAGGAGGAGGGAGAGAACTTGTTCACCTTAGCCTCTAAGGATAGAACAAGAAGCAATGGGCTTAAACTGCAGCAAGGGAGGTCTAGGTTGGACATTAGGAAAAAGTTCCTAACTGTCAGGGTGGTTAAACACTGGAACAAATTGCCTAGGGAGGTTGTGGAATCTCCGTCTCTGGAGATATTTAAGAGTAGGTTAGATAAATGTCTATCAGGGATGGTCTAGACAGTATTTGGTCCTGCCACGAGGGCAGGGGACTGGACTCGATGACCTCTCGAGGTCCCTTCCAGTCCTATAATCTATGAATCTATGAATCATTCTGCAGGTACATGGCTGAAATGCTAGTTGTAGCTGCAGCATCTCTGTAAATAGTTCTTTTAATAAAGAGCCAGTTTAGTTTTAGATGTATGGATTTCTTTCATGTTTTACCCAACAAAACATGAACTGTGCTGGCACAGTGAACACTCTAGTGAGACCCATAGCAAGGAAGAGACTGAGTAACAGGAAACAAAGGCGCAGCTAGAAACAGAGCAAACAGGCAGGATGGAAGGACTCAGGCAGGGCTGGCCTTACCTGATCTGGACGATGGGATGAATTGCACTCCCAGCAAGTTTGCAGATGACACTAAACTGGGAGGAGTGGTCGATACGCTGGAGGGTAGGGATAGGATACAGAGGGACCTAGACAAATTAGAGGATTGGGCCAAAAGAAACCTGATGAGGTTCAACAAGGACAAGTGCAAAGTCCTGCACTTAGGACGGAAGAATCCCATGCACTGCTAAAGACTAGGGACTGAATGGCTAAGAAGCAGTTCTGCAGAAAAGGACCTAGGGGTTACATTGGACGAGAAGCTGGATATGAGTCAACAAGAAGGCTAACGGCATTTTGGGCTGTATAAGTAGGGGCATTGCCAGCAGATCGAGGGACGTGATCATTCCCCTCTATTCGACATTGGTGAGGCCTCATCTGGAGTACTGTGTCCAGTTTTGGGCCCCACACTACAAGAAGGATGTGGAAAAATTGGAAAGAGTCCAGCGGAGGGCAACAAAAATGATTAGGGGGCTGGAGCACATGACTTATGAGGAGAGGCTGAGGGAACTGGGATTGTTTAGTCTGCAGAAGAGAAGAATGAGGGGGGATTTGATAGCTGCTTTCAACTACCTGAAAGGAGGTTCCAAAGAGGATGGATCTAGACTGTTCTCAGTGGTAGCAGATGACAGAACAAGGAGTAATGGTCTCAAGTTGAAGTGGGGGAGGTTTAGGTTGGATATTAGGAAAAACTTTTTCAGTAGGAGAGTAGCGAAGCACTGGAATCAGGGCCGGCTCTAACTTTTTTGCTGCCCCAAACACCCCCCCACTCCCCGAGTGCTGCGCTGCCAAAACAACCCCTCGAGTGCTGCCTAAACACCCCCCCCAGCGCCACACCGCCAAAACACACACACCCCGAGCGCCGTGCCACGCCACACCGCCGAAACAAAAACAACCCAGCCCCCCGAGTGCTGCCCGGCCGAAACAAAAACAACAACAAAAAAACCTCGAGCGTTGCCCCACCGAACCAAAAAACAAAACAAAAAAAAATGAGCGCCCCTGCCACCCCAAGATTGGCCGCCCCTTACAAGGTGCCGCCCCAAGCACGTGCTTGGTCGGCTGGTGCCTGGAGCCGGCCCTGATTGGAATGGGTTACCTAGGGAGGTGATGGAATCTCCTTCCTTAGAGGTTTCTAAGGTCAGGCTTGACAAAGCCCTGGCTGGTATGATTTAGTTGGGAATTGGTCCTGTTTTGAGCAGGGGGTTGGACTAGATGACCTCCTGAGGTCCCTTCAAACCCTGATATTCTATGAGGCGAACTGAGGCAGCCGCCTCAGGTGCCAGACGGGGGGAACTGCCACTAGGACCCAGAGTGTAGAAAATTGTGTATGCTACTGGTGCATATGTATTCTCTCTGTTCTAGATGCACAGAGATGGTGGAGTGCTGTGCTGGAGGAAGGAGGGCACAAGAGACATAACAGGCAGGCAGAAGAAAAGGGGAGAGAATAACAGAAAGCAGCAAGAGCTTCTGGGAGAGAGAGGAGGAGGAGCCTCTTATGTACCTCTCTAGCACCCCCAGAGCCTGAACTGATTAACACCAGTTTCTCTGGGAGCTTCCTGTTTCCTGCTGCTTCCCTGAACCCACTTGAGGAGAACAGGCAGTCAACTGAAGTAGTAGGAGCCAGTTAGGCCCTTAAGACACTGATATCTTCCCTCACTCAGGCCCTGCTACTAGCCTGCTTATTTGTCCTCTTCAATTGAGTGTTAGCACCCACTATAGCTGGCACAGAACAGGAGTCATGAGTGAAAGAAGAAAACACCCCTCTGGGGCAGCATTCAGAAAAAGAAAGAAAGCAAAGGAAGCTTTTCTATCTAAGCAGAAAAGAGCTCTCCTGAGATACATAGACACAAATGTTCACAGTGAGCCTTCCGGCCCCAGTGAGGATGTGAGTGGTGAGGAGATGCCTGATCTTCCAGTTAGACAGAGTGCAGGTGACCTGGCAACTACTGCAGCATCCATATCTCCATCTCAAATGGATGTAACCATGCACATTCCTGAAGAAAAGTGTAGATCAGAGAAGAGTGTGGTGGAGGCGTAAGATACAGCTGCTGCTGAGTTTAGTTCCTTAAGTTTAGATGACCCAGAATGCTGCATACTGTTTTTGTTGCAAACTCTTCCAGTCTAATGTTCCAGCCACATTCGGTTCTACAGGAACAAGGACTGGAAAAATCTGGCTAGAAATCTGGCATGCCATGAGAAGGCAGCGAATCAGAGAGCATTCCATAGGTGGAAAGAGCTTGAGATGAGACTAAGGTTAAAGGCCACCATAGATGATCAGCATCAAGAGAAGATTGCATCAGAGTCTCTTTACTGGCAAAATTTTCTAAAAAGCTCATTGCCATTGTGAGAATGCTTGCTACCCAAAACCTAGCACTGCGTGGCACTTCAGATCAGCTGAATGTGCCAAACAATGGAAACTTCCTTAAAATTGTGGAGTTGATGACTGAGTTTGATACTGTACTCCAGGAGAATCTAAGAAGAGTCACCACCCAAGAAATGTACACACACCACTACTTTGGAAAAACAATTCAAAATGAGATCATACAGTTACTGACAACAAAAGTCAAACAGAAGATTGTGGCAGATCTGAAATCAGCAAGATATTATTCTATTATTCTGGACTGCACACCTGACATCAGCCATACAGAACAAATGACTTTAATGGTGAGTTTTGTAACAACAACAGAACCTAGTGAAAATGTCCCTCTAATGATGACTGTTAGAGAGCATTTTCTAGAATTTATTGACATTGATGATACTACAGGAGCTGGTATGACAAATGTGCTTCTTAAAAAGCTGGAAGATACGGGAATTGTGATAGCGGACATGAGAGGTCAGGGCTACGATAATGGTGCCAACATGAGAGGAAAGAACAGAGGAGTGCAGACACTGATCCAAGAGTTAAATCTTCAAGCTTTTTTTGTCCCATGCAGTCCTCATTCATTGAACTTGGTGGTAAGTGATGCAGCATCAGCTTGTAGTGAGGCTGCTGAACTTTTTAATGTAATTCAAAGCATCTCTGTATTTTTCTCTGCATCAACTCATCGATGGCAAATTTTGAAGCAACATCTGGGAACATCCTCTCTGACACAAACTACTGAGTGCAACACAATGGGAAAGTCAAGTGGAGGCGATAAAGTCTATCAAACACCAAATTGGGAAGATAGATGATGCCATAGTTGCCATTATGGAGGATAATGCTATGACAGGAACTTTTCGTGGGAGAACAGTGGCAGAGGGAAATAGAATCACCAGAAACATACATAACTTCAAATTTCTGTGCAGCTTAGTGTTGTGGCATGACATACAGGTCTGTCACCTCTTAGGCGCATTTAACATGTGCGATTTCAGCTTTACACAGTCAGCAAAACCAAAACAAACAAAAAAAGAAAAATAATGATTTAAATACTGTTTCTGTAGTGCGGGCGATTCCGCCCGCCATTACACTCAATGTAATTTTGACTATAGGCGATTTTCGGTTTAGGCGCTGACTGTGGAACGTAACCCTAGCATAAGATGAGACAGACCTGTACTGTTTGAAATAAATGTTGTAAGCAAGAGACTCCAAGGTGTTGACCTTGATATATCTGGAGCAATGGAACAACTGACAAAGCAGTCATAGCTGTCATAGCTACAGTCTTACTGCTCAGATGAGAGATTTCAAAATGTTCTGAAGAGTGCACAGAAGTTGGCAGAGGAATTTCACACTGAAGCTATTTTCCCACCCATTCAAGAATACAAGAGTCACCGAAGAAGATGACATTTTGATTACGAGGCACGGGATAATCCCATAAGCGACCCTAAACAACAATTCAAAGTTGAATTCTTTAACCAGGTGCTAGATTGTGCAATACAGTCAGTTGAAGAACGTTTCATGCATCTTAAGGAACACAGCAGTATATTTGGGATGTTGTATGATATTCCAAAACTCCTCACTATACCTGAAGAAGACCTACACCAGCAATGCAGGGCACTAGAGACAGCGTTGATATATGATGACATGTGCGATATTGATGCGAGTGATTTAGGTGATGAACTGAAAGCCCTTTCAAGATACATTTCAGCAGGATCAACTCCAAAAGCTGTTCTGGAATATATGTGCACAAATAAGATAGCCACCCTCTTTTCAAATGCTTTTGTTGCTCTGCACATGCTTCTAACACTTCCTGTAACAGTTGCCAGTGGAGAACACAACTTTGGGGGAGGGATAGCTCAGTGGTTTGAGCATTGGCCTGCTAAACCCAAGGCTGTGAGTTCAATCCTTGAGGGGGCCATTTACGGATCTGGGGCAAAAATCTGTCTGGGGATCATTCCTGCTTTGAGCAGGGGGTTAGACTAGATGACCTCCTGAGGTCCCTTCTAACCCTGATATTTTATGATTCTCCAAGATGAAATTAATAAAAACACATCTGTGCTCTGCAATGACACAAGAGAGGCTGGTTAGCCTTGCAACCATCTCAACAGAGCATGAGTTGGCACAGACTGTGGACTTTCAGGAAGCAGTTCAATCTTTGCCACCAAGAAGGCAGGGAAAGCACCACTTCAATTATTCAAACAGATAAAAATGCCGGTGTTTACTACACAGACAAGAAAAGTTACATTTGTTATTCCTGTGTTTGAAAGTTAAGTGTTACTTATAATTTTTGAACAAGGCATTTTAAATTGTTAGTTCTCCCTTATTGGGGTAGATAGCAGAGCAGTACCATGAGAGGAGTAGAACAGGAAGAAGGCAGAATTGAGACCTTTCAAAGTTTTGGCCCAAGCGAGGGGGTATGGGGGCGTCATTTGAGCTCCACGCCTTAGGTGCCAAAATGTTGTTGGCCGGCCCTGGACTCAGGCCACCAGAAAAGCTTGATTTCCAGACAAAAAGCCTTGCGCGAGCATGGAAGCAACAACTGATTGTGTATACAGAGCTGATCATGGGGAATAAATATCAGAAAATTCAAAGTAAAGCTTTTTTATTATCTCATTGGAGAGAAAGAATGAGAAGTGAGTAAGACACTTTAGTCAAGAATAATGCTCAAAAACACAGGAACATCTGATAAAAATGTCTGAGTAGTGTGACTTCAAAGAGAATGAAACTGAAGATATTATATTTACCCAAAGCCAAAAAGCAGATTAAGGAATAGATACTTACATTACAGCATCAACATTGCCTAGAGCTGAGCTAATAACTGATTTGAGGGTTTAATTTGCTGACCCAGAAGTTAAAAAAAATAATCAGTTCATTTCAAACCAAAACTGATTTTTTTCCCTTTTTCTCTACAAAATGAAAAACTGAAAAAAATGTCACTTGGGTCAAACAAAACATTTGAAAAACGTCAATTTAAAATTACATTTAGTTTAAAAAATGTTGATTCAAAATGTCATTTCAAAGTGGTTCATTTAAAAAAATATGCAAATAAAATGTTTTTAATTTGATTTTTCCTAGTTTTTTTCCAACTAAAACTATTCAATGAATTTGACCAAATTCATGAATAATTTTGGTGCCCCCCCAAAATGCACATGATTTACTATTCACTCAAAAAAAATTCACTTACCTCTAACTCTGGCATGTAATTTTGGAGGTATTAAGGATTCCATAATTAAAGTCAAGACCATTTGTGCGACACATGATTCCAGTTTACAAGGGGGATTATTGACAGAAACAGATCTAACCAGAAAACAATACCTCCCAATAGCAGAGGTAGCTGAACTGTCCAGGGAAAGGATCAGAACAATAACAGACACCAGTGGAGAGCAAGTTCACATGGTCAAGCTTAAAAAAAAAAAAAAAAAAAAAAAACAGTACAGAGACAGATTGATCGAGAATGCCAGTGTAACCCACACACCTCCAGGGCGTGGTGCTCTGTCCCTTCTAGTGTATTAATGAGTCTAGATTAATGAGTCTGCTACAATGTTAGCTAACCTACCAACCGACAGCCGGGGTCTGTCGGCATTACACAAGCACAATGGCCCAGGGTGTGTACTGTGTAAGTAACATGAAAGGTAGATAGAAAAATGCAGCCTCTGGATGATGGTGCCTGGAGTGTGGGAAACAGAACCACTTTATGTCCTGATGCTGCAGCTACCCCAGGAATTAAAAAGAAGCAGTACATGCAGCATGAGTGAGGATGCAGAGACTTCTAATGAAGAGGAGAATATCTGCAGTGTGACTTTAGCAGATCCAAATTTGATTCCAGTTGGGTTGTGGAGACAGCTGCAGTGTAATCCCAGCAACACTGATGAGCAGCAATATTGCTCTGCAGAAATGTTACCTGGTGCTGGCGATGTACAACAGAACCATTCGGAGACCCATGGGCAAATACAGGCTGTTAATAAGAAATCCAGTTGACACACAGGAGGGCAGCAAAGACAGTGCAAGCTGTGGATTTCATCACAGTGCAGCACCAGAATATCTTCAATGTGTGAGTCAGGAGGGTGAACAGTCAGCATGGGGTCTGTCCAGAATTTGGACAGAATATAAGGACATATTTCAAGGAGATGGACCCTTAAAAGGCAGCTGAATTTAGAAATAGACTCCCCACATGCAGCCAGTGAGACTGCCAAAACAGAGAGTTCCCTTAGATGAACCTCTGAACTCTGGGTCCTCACTGACCAAAGACAACAACTGTGAGTGGGGTGTGGTGAGAAAGCAGAGAGGAGAACGGTAAAGGAACTTTTGGTTGTAGAACTCAAGAACTCAAGAACATGAGGCAGAAGATACTGCCCCATGTAGGGTGACCAGACAGCAAATGTGAAAAATCGGGACGGGGTGGAGGGGTAATAGGAGCCTATACAATAACTCCTCACTTAAAGTCATTCCGGTTAATGTTATTTCGTTGTTACATTGCTGATCAGTTAGGGAACATGCTCGTTTAAAGTTGTGCAATGCTCCCTTCTAATGTTGTTTGGCAGTAACCTGTTTTGTCCACTGCTTGCAGGAAGAGCAGCCCATTGGAACTAGCTTGTGGGGGCTTGGAACCAGGGTGGACCAGCAGCCCTCCCTATCAGCTCCCCTAAGTTCCTGTGCGGCAGCCACCCAGCAGGCTATCAATTTGCCGGCAGTTCAGCTGTCCCTCCCCCACCGCCATGTGCTGCTCCTACCCTCTGCCTTGGAGCTGCTGCCGGGAGCCTCCTGCTTGCTTTGCAGGGGAGGGAGGAAGAGGGGGGCTAATGTCAAGGTGTCCCCCTCCCCCCTACACCTGCCCCCTGCTTACCCCTTCTCCATATACAGCAGGGTGGGGACACGACAGGACTCAGGACAGAGAGAGCTTGCTGGCCGCAGCTGCTATCTAAACTTCCTGATTTTTTTAAAGGCAATGTACTTAGAGTGGGGTCAATCCTTAAAGGAGCAATGAGCATCTTTCTCTCTCTCACACACAGGGTATGTGTCTCTGTCTCTGTCTGCCATGCTGTCTCCCCTCCTTCCATTCCTGCTACCTTGTAGAGTGTGAGGCTACATTAACAACAATGTGTTAACCCTTGAGGGCTCAGCCAAGTGCTAGTTCATCATTTAGCAGTAAGGCATTCCCTGGGAAATATCCTACCCTCTTCCACCCTCTGACTTCACCACCTCAACCAAGCTTCACAATCATCATTGCTGTGTACAGTATTAAATTGTTTGTTTAAAACGTATACTGTGTGTATATACATATAATATAGTTTTTCGTCTGGTGAAAAAAAAAATTCCCTGGAACCTAACCCCCCCTATTTACATTAATTCTTATGTGGAAATTGGATTCGCTTAACATCATTTCACTTCAAGTCGCATTTTTCAGGAACATAACTTCAATGTTAAGCGGGGAGTTACTGTATAAGAAAGAGAAGTGAAGCTTGGTTGAAGTGGTGAAGTCAGAGGGTGGAAGAAATCGGGACATCTGGTCACCCTAGCCCCACACAATCTGGAGTGGATGTCCTGCTCATGGTTTTATGTTTATGAATCCTGCTTATGGCATTTTCCCTAATTAATGTCGGGTGACTTCCCTCCTTTCAGTAAACGCTTATTACCTACACTCCGAGTTTGTGCTTGCAAGAAGGGAAGTATTGCTTCTTAGAGGCACATGGAGTGGTGTGTAATTTCCCCAGGTTATTGGGTGGGGGTTTGAGCCAGTTCTGTGTTGTATTGTTGAAAAGGAATCCCTAGATATTGAACCCGGCCTTGGTTGCTGCCGACTCCAGCTGGCAAAAGGGTTACATAAAGTTGTCATGCTATGGAGTGAATAACTGTCATGTTTATATACCCGAATAGTCACCGCCAATGGAGCAAAAAAATATTGTGGAGAACAATCCTGCACTGCCTGGAATGGACTAGAGGTGAAAATTCACCTCTGTGCAGAGGGCCAGAACAAAAACTATGCCCTATTTAAGTGGTGCCTAAACTTTGTGCTGCACCTCTGCAGAGATGATTTTCACCTTTGATGACTTAGTGAGTCCTTCAGAATCTTCAGTTTCCTTTATTCTATGAAAAAGAGTAATATGAAGAAAGGTTAAAAACAGACAAGTGAAAAACTAAAGGGAAATTAAAGGAAACTAATGAAAATTGATTGACACTGTCAACTGTGAAAGAACAGCAATTGAAATGTGCATATTTAGCTTCTTTGAACTCAAGGAAACTGATTTGATCTACTTCAAACTTTCACCAACCAAAAAAGTTGTTGTCTTTTGGTAACAGGCATGAGAAATGCCTGGCCAGAAGGATTTTTCAGCAAGCAAAGAAGGAAATGGGAAAATGAATTTTAGAATGGGAAGAGACTCCATTAAAAGGGTTGTAGCTGTTACCAGATAAAGGAAAATAAGCTTTATAAAGAGTAAATAAACAGAGCAGATCCCAGCATTTGATGCACTTTCCTCGGATGACAAGTATTCGGAGTGAGCAGCAGAAACTTCAGCTCCCAGACTTTGCATTTGTGCAAAAGAAAAGAAAAAAAAAAAACCAAGCATTCTTACTGTCAAGCCAGGAAAAATGCAAAACAAAACAAAGAACAGAAAGTGATAAAAGTATTTGCTGATGAAACATGTTCAGCTTAAACCTGAAAACATCACTACTCCATGTTAATTAAATCCTGAAAAGTAATTTTCTTTTAAAGACAATATTAATTAAAGGACACTCATGAAAGAAAGCACTGGAGAGTTATACCTCAAACAACAGAGGATATCACTTCATAGTAGATTCTCAGATCTCACCTACATTATGAATCCCAACACAGAACACTCTTAAAAACAATCTAGATCAACTGATTTGATTAAAAACACTGTCACATACAGCCCTTTGAACACAAATCTCTATTTTTTCACTACAATATTCACTGAAGTTGTTCAGGAGAGGATACACAAAAGCATAACAAGAGCCAGGCTCTTGGCAAATCAGCCACCAAATGTTTTAAGAAAGCAAGAGGAACACACACACACACACACACACACACACACACACACACAAGGCTTAAGCCTGCTCCCACACATACAGCTCAACTTCATCCAGTGAACCATGCATAATACCTTTCAAGATGGTGTGTACAGGTGTTTTGAAAGATGTAATGGCAAAGTTGCATTGCATATTCCAAAACCACACAAGACCATAAGCTCAAAAGTGATGTTAAATTTTCACTCATTTTTTAAACCATAGATCTTCTGAAGTCACGATGGCAGGCTCCAGCTTCTTCTTTTTACTTGTGTGTAGTATGGGAGCACCTATAGGCCGCAGCAGAGATCAGGGCTCCTGTAACAGGGCATCTGGGCCCTTAAATGAAATCCTCCTTGAGAATATGTTTGGTTACATCTGCACTGCAAAAACAAACAAACAAACAAAAAACAAACAAACAAAAAAACCCAAACAAACCATGGTGGCAGCAAATCTCAGAGCCCAGATCAACTGACTTGGACTCACAGAGTTCATATTATAGGGCTAAAAATAGCAGTGTAGATATTCCCACTCAGGTGGAAGCTCAGGTTCTGAAACTCGGTGAGCAGGGAGGGTGTCTCAGAGCCGGGTATAAAGCCCAAGTAGGAATGTCTTTTTAGCCCTGTAATGTGAGCCTGAATCAGTTGACCTGAGCTCTGAGACTCACTGCCACTGGGATTTTTTTGCAGTGTAGACAAACTCTCTCTCATGTGTCTGTCCAGGAGGCACTGTACAGGAGTTCCTAGGCACTCCTCTAAAACTACTACTAAGTAAATAATCTGTCAAAATTGTGTTGAGTTAAACGTTTCACAAAGTTCTACTGAATTCAAAGAGACAATGCTAGTTTATAGTAGCTGAGGGATTAGCCTAATGCAGAGTGCCATGGAGTCTACAACTGATAACAAGCCTTCAGCTCAAATTGTTTATTGTGCTCATCATGTGGTAATTCTGGCTCTGACCTGCTAACTTAATTTAAACATGGTTGTGACAAATATCCCTTGGTGTCCAAAGGAAATGTAAGGCCCACCACCCCTGTTTTAGCTGCAACATAATCTCACCATTTGGATGGAGTGCACTGTTTATTGGACTGGAGCATCTTTCACTCATTGGAGAAGAATCTTCAACAGAGCTGGGGTGAAAAAAATTGCTGAACAGTGAATTTGCTGAAAAATGCTTTTGGGGGGCCAGCAAAACCATTCTTAAATTCACGTTGAATAGTTTCAGCTGAACAAAACCCAAAAGAAATCTGAAAACAAACATTTGGGAAATGTTGAAACCATTTGTTTTGAAAATTTTATTTAAAACTGACATTTCATTGTCATTTCAAATTGAGACTTAGTTTGACCTGAACAATTTTTGTTCAGTTTTTTGTTTTGTCATGAAAGAGAGAAAACATTCCATTTTGGTTCAAAACGAATTGAATTTGTCTTGATTTTTTTTTTCAGTTAAGTCACCGAACAAAAAAAAAAAAAAAAGAAAAATCAATAATAGGCTCAGGTCTAGTCTTGAGAAAGGAGGATATAATTAAAAAATGAATACACACTCAAGCAAAAACATATATACACTGCTACCTCTATATAACGCGACCCAATATAACATGAATTCAGATCTAACACAGTAAAGCAGTGCTCCGGGGGGCGGGGCGGGGGAGGGAACGGGCTGCGCACTCTGGTGGATCAAAGCAAGTTCAATATAACGCGATTTCACCTATAATGCGGTAAGATTTTTTGGCTCCCGAGGACAGTGTTATACCAAGGTAGAGGTGTACTCACATCCAAACAGCTGTGATAGAAATCTTCTTATTCATCCTCTTGCACTTTTCCTACCTTTGAAATGTTGTTGCTCCTAGCTAACACATCTGCCCCTTATAATATTTTCCTTTGTTTACTGATGCATATCCTAAATGTAAAATTCAGGAGAGGATTTCAGTGATTTATTTATGTGTCTTTGCAAATAATCCATAATGGTGAAAATGACTCCCAAGCAGGACAGAGCAAGGTCTATGTAACACTTGAGTACCACACGGCCTTGTGTTGGCCTCCTTCTGTGCAGAGGAAGGAGGATTGTCCAGTGGTTAGGGGGCTAACCTGGGATTCATTAGAGAAAAGTGTTCCATTCCTTTTGTGACCTTGGGCAAGTCACTTAGTCTCTCTGTGCCTCAGTTCCCCATCTGAAAAATGGGGCTAACATTATACATTATAACAGGATGGAAAAAATGAAACCTTGTGAGGCTCTCAGATTGAACAGTAACGGAGGCCATAGAAGCATCCTTGCTAGATAGGGAGTGAATTTTACCCAAAAGCCCATGCACAGATTTCCATTGACTTCAATGGTTCTATGCTTTGTGGATGTCTAGGGAGGTTGTCCCCATAGAACAGGACTGGTGTTTGTCCAGCTGCAACAGTATCCTCTGTGTCCTGTGTGTGCGTGCATTATGTAAACTGAGCTATTCAAGTGACACACACCACACAGCAGCTGATTTGAAGACTATGCTTGGCCATTTCATGCTACTTCTTTAACAATTAATAGGCTTTTGTCTAATATAGGGACCAAATACCAGCAATGTGTGTTTGAATGAGTCTTTGTAAACAAAGGTTGCAGATGCTCCTCTACCCACCAGCATTTTAAAGAACTGATTGTAATGGAAGAGCAGCCAAACCCAAGTCTGGATCCTGCTCCCATTGGAGTCAATGGCAAAACTATCACTGATGACTATAGTGAGAGCTGGATCGGGCCCTCAGTTTTGTTTGAAAACAATGGTCACAGCGTGTTTTAGACTGTGCAGTGCTAATTTCGACACGAAGGCCATTTTAACAGCCATGTGATACACGCTCAAAAAGAGAGCTTATAAAGGAACAACTAACAGATCTTTAACTATAGCATAATAGCTGGGTGCCATTCTAATATCTTTTTGAGGGGATACTGAATTTAATTTATACATCGGTAGCAGATAAATTGATCACAAATGCCTCCCACAGCTCCTTATTGCACCACTTGGTTTTTTAATTTTTGCATTTTAATGTTGCCAGTGTTTCTTGCTCTAATCTCATTCTTGCCTCTGATTTGCATCTTGAAATTCCAGTAATCTCCCTTTCTACTTCCTTCTGTGGGTACCCATAAAACCTCCATCTGTGTTAAAAAATTAATACTGATGGGCAGATTGAGTATAAAACAAGTTCCCAGTCCAGCTTCAAATAAATCTTGGTGATTTCATTAAAATCTTTTTAATGGCCACTGTCAAAGAGGACCCTGTAATTCTCAGAGAAAATGAGCTGCTGTATTTCTTCCAAATAAGTATTTGATTTTGTTTGAATGGAAAACAGCCCTGAGCTAAAACAATAGACAAACTAATTGTCTAAAACCAAATTAGTTAAAACTCATCAGATCAGCTTATTTATGGAATATGCAATACATGTGGCATGTTTTACCTCAGAACAAGAAATCCAACTTTGTAGTTTGTTTTACTGATCATCCTACCACAGGAGGCTCATACATTAACTGGTTCAGCCATTGCTTTAACAGTTTTATCTCAGAGGAAAAAAAAGGATTATATTGGTCTAGGTACTTTTATGGCTTGTTTTTTTGGATTATAAGCAATATGGATTATAAGCAATACTAACTGAAGTGTGATTATTATAATCACACATTACAAATACAGTAGCTGGGCCAGCATAAAATGTAATCTGGAAAACTCTCATGATTTATTCATCACTTTCCCCATGATCTGTGCATCTGATCTAGAGATAAATTCAAATTGCCTTCTCTCCGTTTCAAAGTAGGAAATATTTTTAATAGATTCCAGTAGTGAAGTGAATTAATAATGTGCCAGACTGCAGGTCAGGTAACAAATACACAACCAGAGTTTGTTCAGAAGTTCTTGGACTAACTTCAGCATACAAATGTCGTCATTTTCTCATCTTTAATGGGCAAGCCTATATCTAAGTCAGCAGTTAGAAACACTAGGTCTGATTCTCTACTCCCTCACATCAGTTTTTTGCCAGTGCAACAACTCTGACTTCAATGGAGTTACTGGAGAGTTACACCTGAGTAAATGAAAGGGCAATCTGGCTCTCTCTTTATTTATTAAGACCCTGACTGAGGAAACCACTTAAGCACGTGCTTAACGTTAAGCTCAACTTTAAGTCCTATTATGCATGTACTTAAATAGACTGGGGTCTAAATCAGGAAACTAGTGAAGATGTGTAAAGCATAGGTTTACTGGGTTTTCTTCCCAGCTATGCCTCCAACTTACTATTATACCTTGGAAAGTCACTGACTTTTTTCAATCCCTCAGTTTACCTACCTGTAAAGGGCTAGTTTCCTACTATGTTAACACAGCACCTAGTACAGTGGGGTCCCAATCTAGTCTGAGGCCTCCAGGCACTACAGCATTGTAAATAATAATAAAATATAAAGTGGCCATGATACTAACCACCACCAAGGGTACTGTGAGGTGTAATTAATTTAGATTAACTGTGAACTATCAGACAGACTGTGAGACTATCAGACAGACAATGCTATAGGAAGTGAGCATGTCTTTTGGTTGAGACATGTCAAACGCCAGTTTGACTTGGCCCCCTGAAACAGCAGACCCTATTAAAACTAAGGGATACTCCTTTATCACAAGTGGCAGAACGCTGTTTTTATGAAATATATGGGTGTTAAAATATTATGCTCATGTAGTCTGATGTCCTGCATAACGCATGCTAGAGAACTGCACCATGTGCAAAGAGAACCACGGTAATGTTACATTCAGGCTTTGCTGCCACGTAAGCGCTCTCATCGTGCACTTCTTGAAAGTAGAGTTCTCTATGTTCCCGTTGAAAAAAAAAAATCACAGCATAGCGCCCCCTACTGGGAAGCAATTTGTCATAACATTTCCAGCCTTGAGCCCATAACTTCTTGTTGAACTGCAGCATAAATTTTAGAAAGATATGCAATATGCTTTTAAGGACTCCAAGTGATGGAGAAATTGCTATATCCCTAGGTAAATTGAGACAATGGTTAATTACCTTCACTCTGAAAAAATGTGCTGCCTATCTTCAACTTCTAGCCATTGCAACTGGTTATGCTTCTTTCTGCTAGAAGCTACACAGCTTTTATCAGAAATCTTCTCCCTCTGCAAGTACTTATAGACCATGATCGTGTCACCATGTAACCATCTCTTTCTAAGCTATATAGATTGACCTTCTTTAGACTCTCATTATAAGGCATGTTTTCCAAACCTTGAATCACTCTTCTACTGTAGCTCTTTCCTGAACCCTTCCCAATAATCTCTTCTCTTCCTTCTGGGTTCTATGCTAGATGCGATAGATGCATGGTTCAGGTGATGACTGTTATGGATGGAAAGCTGAGTAATTCATTTATTATAGATTTACACCACTGTAAGAGAGCGTAATTTGGCCCAGTGTTTATATGGAGGCAGAACACAGAACCATCACATCGGTGGGGCTAATTCTGCACTTTCACTTGTGTTAATGAGGAGTAATAGCACTGAAGCTAGACAGATGTAAAATCAGTGTTGGTGAGAGCAGAGTTAGGTCCAGTATTTCTAAACTATATGTACATGTGATGTAAATACTATGTTTCAGAACATTTCCTTTTAAACAGAAGCATCTTTACTGCACAGACATAAAAGAAGAGAAAGCAGTACAAAGCACAGGAATGTTTTTCCCTTTGAACAAGGAGATTAATTAATCAGCTGCAAAAGTGATTTAGAAAAAGAAAGAAAATGTTAAAAGTAAAGTTTAAGGTGGAGTGTAGAAAGTTCTCTCCTCCTATACTTTATTTCTTCTATCTCAGTATAAGAAATCAAAATTTCTATTCTTGGACTAGTTTATAGACTAGAGTTTATAACTAGAGTTAGTTGGATGATGATAGAATAGAAAAAGCAGAGAGACAGACCAAGACAGAGAAGGAAGAATGTCTCAGGAATGGTAGGCTAAATTCGGTTCTCATAGCCACTGGTTTTAATCTGGAGTAACAGTGCTGACGGTAGAGGGGATTACTCTGAATTTGTTGTGCACATGAGAGCAGAATCTGGCCCATGAAAAAGGAAAGGAAATGAATGAGATGAGGCTAAAAGTTAAATTAGGTTGTTTTTTAATGTAATTTGAGGAACTGGTTATTTCAAGTGATTCACTAATGGGATATTCAGTTGATCCAGGTCAGGTCAAATAGGGAGCAAAAGTCATTGTTATCGCCTAGGTTCTCAGTGGTCTATATGAAGTGAGCTGGTGATCTCAGTCCAGTTCCTGTCCACATGTCAACCCACAATTACCACTGCTTGGCAGTCTCAAAGAGGCCAAGAATCAACCGAGAATGGGAAATGAAATACCATCTGATCCCTATAAGTGATCCATCCAGATCAAGATGGAGGTACATTGCTGGGCAGTAGGAGAAAACTGGCACTGCCATTCCTATGGATTAAGCTGACTGAAAGGTTACATATATCACCAAGGTTTCAGGGTAGAAGCCGTGTTAGTCTGTATCTGCAAAAAGAACAGGAGTACTTGTGGCACCTTAGAGACTAAAATTTATTGGAGCATAAGCTTTCATGGGCTACAGCCCACTTCATCGGATGCATAGAATGGAACATACAGTAAGAAGATATATACACATACAGAGAACGTGAAAAGGTGGAAGTTGCCATACCAACTCTAAGAGGCTAATTAATTAAGAGAAGCTATTATCAGCAGGGAAAAAAAAAACTTTTGTAGTGATAATCAAGATGGCTCGTTTTAGACAGTTGACAAGAAAGTGTGAGGATACTTAACATGGGGAAATAGATTCAATATATTACCAAGAGTGTTCATCTACTGTTCATCTAGTTGTGTCACTAGAAAGAGTCAGATCACTGTAGGTAACAATGAAAAGTGGTTAAAGTTATTGGAGCCCCTGTCCAGCCAGGAACTTAAGTGCATGCCTAACTAAGTTTAAACACAAGAGTAATCCCAATGACACATATACTTAAAGTTAGGCTTGTGCTTAAATACCTTGCTGACCTTTGTGCTAGGAAATGGGATTGTGAATGGTAATGATGATGGAAACCTATGTTATAAAACCAGGATTCCCTGCCCCCTATGCTTTTTGATTACTTTATCCCATTGACACTTCAGTTCTTTATTACCACCAAGAAATTATTTATGGGCCTGATCCAAACCCCATTGAAGATGATGGAGTCTTGCCATTGGGAACAGACTTGGGATGAGGCCCTGTATAAACTAGGACATTAATAAAGGCATTATCGTCTCGTGATAACTTCTGCATTCACTGCAACCTCACAGCTGAAAACTTTCAAATATTTTTGAGTGTCATTTTTTCAGATCAGTGTTTGCAGACAGTTAGTCTAGAAACATGCATATCATACAAATGGCGTGACAATCTGTTATTGTTCATCAGACTGTCGGCATGAATTGCTAAAGTAATTCAGCATAGTCTGATTGAAAATCTGACACAAGAAGTCTCCAAAGCTAGTCCAAATGGACATCTGGCAGGCTGGTGTTTGAGTATCTGGCTGGTTTTATTTACTTTTGCAGGAAAAGAAACATTCAGACACATCTTTGCTAAAACACAGCAGGGAATTTCCCCTTCCAAGGGCAATTTTCTTTGCTTAGTGTCAAAATGGCTTTTAGAGGGTTGCATGAAGGGCCCAATTGTGAATTGCCTTACACTTGTGTAGCAGCATGGGGCAGAAGAGCAGACTCCACAGGAGTCCTATGTATGTGGACAGGGATCAGGCAAAGACACAAAGAAAGTCATCTGCACCATTAGTACCCCAAAAGCAAGGAAACCAGATTTTGAGACTCGGAATTACATGGTCCATTTCCTGGTCTGCTGCTGGAGCAATGCACCTACATGTTGCCCCTTGATCAGGGCTTGTGGCCAAGTCACAATTGAATCGTTAAGGAGCTGTATTGCAAGGGGTATATGATGGCTGCCTTCTTGGTCCAATGCACTAGGAACTACAGCTGGGTGATATTTTTTGCACAAATAGTTTATTCACCAAAAAAGTGCAGTTTCAGTCTACCTGAAGCTATTTGCAATGTTGATCCAATAGTTCAATCTAAAATTTTCAGGGTCAGCTTTAGAAAACCATGTGTCTCTGTTCATTCCTCTCCCCGCCCCCCACACTTATAATCTTTATCCCAGTGGTTAAAGCGCTTACTAGGTATGTGAGAAGCCCAGTTATGGAGCCCCACTCTGGAGTAAGGACTCTGGAAGCTCCTGCTGTCAAAAACAGGTGTAGCACTTCAGCAAACTCTGGTTCCAGGTGCTTAGCCAGTCTCTTCCACCAGTTCAGTAATTTGACAGCAAACATGTACTGCTTAATATTACTTTTTGTACTTACGCTTTTAATAGATTGATGATTTATGTGAAGGTCTAAATGTATTATAATTTCAAATTTAATATTAAATAGGGTTATTTAAAAACCCCTGTATTTAATTTAAATAAAAAAAATCTGATTTTTAAATAATACATTTGTAACCATCTTGCTGCTAATTAAGGTACTTATCTGGGAGGTAGTAGATGTGGATTCTAATCCTTCCTTTGAATAAGGCTATAGAGGCATCTGAGTTCAAGTCCCTGGCCACATAAAAAAAAATCCATTATTTGCCCAGGGACCTGCAGATCTGAAAGCATGAGCTGCTATAGTTTGAGCTAAAGAGACAGTCTCTGTAGTTGGGGGCTGTAGCAACTCATTTCCTCTGCAGATCTCAACACAGAGGAGGACCTCTAACACACACTCACCAGTGGGTTATAAATGGATGGGAAGGTAAGTGCAAGACACCTGTTTATTCATAGATTCCAGAGTCATAAGAAATCATTGTGAACATCTAGTCTGACCTACTGCATAACATAAGCCATAGAACTTGCCCCAAATAATTCCTCTTGGACCTCGTCTTCTCTAATAAACATAAATATCAATATGAATGTATGTGTAAGAGAATAAAAATGTTAAAAATTTACATGTTGATTTTTCGTGAGGGAGAGGAAGAAGAAAGAAGGAAAGAAACACGTGTAACAGATGGTATTCATACTGATGAATTCACCACCCGAACAGCCTCCAATTCCACAGTGATAGGAGCAGTAGAAGAACTGAACAGAATAAAATGGTAGGGAAAGTAGGTAGTCACAGTGATAGAGTGGATTGGAGGGACTATATTGAAGGTAAAAAAAAGAAAAGCAGAAAAATGTTAATTATTAATCATACAGTCATTGAGAGGTCCCAACCAAGATTGCAGTCCCACTGTGTGAGGCACTCCACAAACATATGGTGAGATAGCCCCGATCAGATCAATTTACAATCTAAATCCATAGACAAAGGGTGGGAAAAGAAAGAGACTTGCCCAAGGTCATACAACAGGTCAACGGCAGAGCCAGCAATAGAACCCAGCTCTCCTGGCTCACAAGCCTGTGCTTGGTCCACTGGGCCACACTCTCTCCAAGTTGAATAGCTCTACTCCACGTCCTCAAAAGCTTTTTCTTCAGCTAATGAGCTCACTCACAGGTTAATTGTTTGACATAAATGGAGGAAATTTAGAACTCAGCTAATGTTATCAGAGGATTTTTAAAAAACAACAAAACAACAACAGGAATCTTAGATGATATTTTTATATTAGAATTAAGGTGAGGTATAGGAACACTTAACTACAGTCCTCTCCATCCTAATCTCTTCTCTTTGTACATTACAAAGGTATTATTGTAACCCATAGAGCCGAATCATGAGCCCTGAGAAAAGTGCAGAGCACAGTAGCACTGGACCAAGAACTTTACACAAAAGTTACAGATTACTGCCATCTTCACAAGCCTCCACCCCCTCTTTGCCCACGTGCCTGGTTGCAGGGAACAAAATTGGAATCCAAAACAGCTTTAATAAAAGGATCTGCTACTTATCTTTTTATAGAAGTCTATAGATGAGCCATTTGGGTTGGGAGATTTATCAGAAGGCAGTAAATGAATGGCATTTAGTATTTACAGGATTATCTAACGGGCTCTATATATGAGAGTCTAGTTTAGGTATTTCCCTAAAACTTTTTTCCCCTGGTTTTAGTTGCTGAGATCACAGAGGATTTGGGAGCAAGTTTCAATCCTAATAGCAACATCTTTGGTATTAGTTTTTCCTAGTCCCACACTTGTCTTTTAGGGAATCCCAAGTAATTTGTCCACCTTTCATAATTGGATATTTTAGCCATCTTATCTGCATAATTCTATTTTCCAGAGAGGAAAATATTTAATCACAATTTAATTTCATATAAATCCTTGAGGATCTGGTCCTTTTAAGAATCTTGTCTAAAGAAGATAGATATATCAGTACTGAATCTTTAACTAGAATGCAATTTAAAAAAAAAACACATTAGCAGTTAGGAAAATCAAATGACCTCTACCATTTTGAGGGCATCCCATCTTCCTCAGTTTGAAGTATCATTAGATTTATTAAATGATTTCTCCAACCTTTTGACATGAAGAATATCCTTAATTAAGATAGGGATATAATGCCCTTGCTCAGTGAAAGTAGAGTCATGCAGACAATATGATAAAAATGCATATGATCTGACCATGTATAATGAGCAAAACTACTACTAGAAAAAATAACAATGGTTCTTAGAAACTAGAAAATAGTTCTGGCATAGCCAGTATGCAATTGATTCACCGTTGCCTCAATGGAGTTACATCAGCATAAAACTAGAGTAAGGCAATGGTGATTCAGGGCCTATGAAATATAGAATAAATGGTGTAGGGTAAAATTTTAGCCCAGCATATATTGGTCAATAATAAGCATACTCTCTACTCCATTATCCAAGTCATTAATGATAATATTGACTAGTACTAGACCCAGGACTGACCCCTGTGGGACTCCACTAGATATGTACTCTTAGTTTCACAGTGGACCACGGATAACTACTCTTTAGAATACTCAACCAGTTGTGTAGAAAGAAAGTGTTGGTGAGGTAATGTCTTTTATTGGACCAACTTCTGTTGAAGAAGATGAGCTCTGTGTGGCTCAAAAGCTTGTCTCTCTCACTAACAGAAGTTGGCCCAATAAAAAGGATTACCTCACCCACCTAGTCTCTCTAATTTCCTGGGACCATTGTCTAGACCAGTGGTCTCCAAAGTGGGGTGCGCAAGAGGATCCTTGGGGGTGCATGGCAGGAGGAGGGTTTTTTTTTTGGCGCTTTGGCAAAAATGGTAGAGCTGGCGCGGCAGGGGATGCATGCTCAAAAATTTTTTACTTATAGGGGTGCGCAATCAAAAAAGTTTGGAGACCACTGGTTTAGACCACATTTCCCTAGTTTGCTTATGAGACTATCATGTGGAACTGCGTCTATAGCCTTTCTAAAACCAAGATATATCATGTCTACTGCTTCCCCCCATCCACTTAGGCCAGTAAACCTGTCAAAGAAGGAAAATAGGTTGGTTTTGCATGATTTGATTTTGACAAATTCATGCTGGTTATTCCTTAAAACCCTACTATCCTGTAGGTGTTTACAAATAGATTGTTTAATCATTTGTTCTGGTATCTTTCCAAGTACCCAAGTTAGGCTGACTGGTCTATAATTTCCTGCTTCCTCTTTGTACCCATTTTTAAAAGATAGGTACTACATTTGCCTTTCTCCACTCCTGTGGGACCTCATTTGTCCTTTATGATAATTGTGAATGGTTCTGAGATTGTTTCAAATAGTTCCTTAAATACCATAGGATAGATTTCATCAGGCCCTGTGTAATTACCTTAACAACAACTCTGCAAGGTAGGCAAGTGCTATTATCATAATTTTACTAATGTAGAATTGAGGGACAGAGGGACCAAGGACCAGATTTTTAAAGGTATTATGGATACCTAGTGAATTTTCAAATGCATGTCAATGGCTACCTCCATGGAAAGTGGGTGCCTAGGTGCTTTTGAAAATCCCATTAGACACCTAAGTATTACAGCTGAGAAAATAAATGAATTTTCTATGGCTGAACCAGTAAGAATGGTGATAAAAAAAATCATTTAGATTTGGAATGGAATCCCCTCCCCCATGTTCTTTGATTAAATGAAAAACCCACAAAAAATTCATTTGGGTAGATAGAAATGTACTCAATGTTAACTGGAAACAACATTTTCAAAGCAAAATATCAATTTGAAAAAAAAAAAATCAATACTATTTGTTTTGAAAATGTTAAAACATTTGTTTCAACATTTCCATTTATTTTTCAGGTTTTTTCTTCTAGTCCATAGTATTTGCCAAATTTAATCCAAAAATCACAAATAGATTTGGCATGTTGAAAAATGCATTTTTCAGCAAACTTTTTATGTGCTGAAAAGACTTCACCCAGCTCTGCTAAATATCTTTTAAAATCTGGCCTTTTATGGACTTGTATAACATCACAGAAGACTTCAACCAGATCTCCCAAGTTGTAGACTAACACTCTAGCCACTGGACCATCTTTTTTCTCTTGCAACATCAGGCTTCTTGAGGCATAATCAGAAACAATTTAACTTTCTGAGAACTGAACTGATGTCTACAGTTATGTCTAGATATTCCTTCATTTTCCCCTCTAGGATGTACACATCTGTAGCTTGTCTGTTTCTTTTCCTCAGATACTTTTTGGTTTTATGGCTGTCATAAGGTGTATATAGCTTTAATGGAGTTCACACACCTTTTGCAAGCACACCCTGGTCAAGTGTGTGCATACCTGCAGTTTGTCTCAACTTCTTTCACATCTGTCAGCCTCTGGGCTTGTCAGGCAGGTCTTCGGTGACTCAGCCCTCTGGCCGAGTCACACTCTGTCCATGTGTGAAACAAACAACCCCCTTCTGGGTTACACAATACAAAATGTCCTGCAGCCCTTCCTGGACTCAGTCTGTTAACAGTCCAACAGGGTCTGTCATGGTCCCTCGCTTTGTCCACCTAAATTGCAAGGCTCCTATTCTGGGATTGAGCATGTCCCATGGTCTTCTTTCCTTGGGGACTCCTTGCCTGTACTTGAATCCTCAGTGACCCCCAGCCTTCCTGCTGGGGCACAACCTCTTGGACTCAGTTTGCTGACCACATCCCCACACTGAGCCACTCCCAGTAACTACCTGCTTAGCCCCTTGCAACTCCTGCAGCCAGCCCTGCTAGCCTGGAGCACCTCTTGTTCCCCAAGTCCCTGCAAGCAGACTAAACTCACTCTGGCCCTACAGCTCCTTTTATATGAGCCTCCTAGGCCTTGATTGGCTGCTCCTGCACCCCTCTTATTAGCTATGTCCCACACGCCTTTCTAGGCAGCCTGGAGGATCTCCCTATTGCTCTTTTCTGGGGCAGATTAAGGCAGGGCCATGAGGCCTCCAGCAGGGGACGTCCAGACCTAGTCCACCCCGTCACAATATCCCATGCTGGCCAAGCAACCAAGATGTTAATGTGGGTACTGCTAACCAATGCTAATTGGCAGCCTCACAAAAGTTGGGAAAATAAAAGATCTGGGAAGGGGGGATGGTAACTGCCAGAGGAGGCAGAGGGCTGGAGAAGGGAAATCCTACCAGAAAAATGCTGAAAAACCACCCAAAGACAGCACCCTGAGAAGGGATGACTAGACCATTAGGCTGAAAGGCCTACAGAAACCAGGAGAGGTAGGAAGAAGCTCAGGGCATGACTGTAGTTGTTAAGCCTTGACTCCCCCCACCTATCTTAAGGACTCTGAGCTTGAACCCTGTGGAGTGGATGGGCCTGTGTTCTCCTACCAACCCCTTGAGAAACTTAAGAATAGAGGGGAGGGTTTTCTGGCCCCTTGCACACCAGGAACTCACTAACTGAAGTGCAGTGCCAAAGGGGATGCTGTTGCACTGAAACACTGGCCCACACTGCCCAAAAGAATAATCGGGTATATGCTGCCTCCTCCTTAAACATTTGTCCCAGTTCTTCACCTGCATGTTGGCAGTATATGCCTCTGGAAATTATTGGCAGAGAGAATGAGGCAGAACAGAGTTGACTGGGGGTCCCATTCAGCTTCTAATGGGAGCTGCACCATAACAGAGTATTTCTTCAAGAACTAACTGCTTGTACACTCAGATAAACAGAATATATAATCTCCTCTGTAGTGACACCGTCTGTAAACGCCCAGTAATGTTAAAAAAGGGGACGGAGAACAGCAACAAGCAGAGTGCTAAAACATTGTGATTCGTACCTATTAAAATAGGCCTTTGACTTAGCAATAAAAAAGGGCAAACACAATAGAAGTTAAGCATACATACCGTCTGGAAGAGGGGGCGCTGCAGCAAGCAGCACCTATTTTATGGCTACAGTTGTTTGACTCTGCCAAAGCTAAAGGGCCAGACCCAAAATGGTATGCTGGGGAAAAAAAGTTCTCATAAGAGAGCAGCACTTCTCTGGGAATAACTGGTGAATGTAGCTGCTGCCCTTCATTATTGACACATGTGAAACAATTAAACTCCTTTATGGAGACAGATAGCTGAAACAATAGCAGCCTCCACCCAAAATACAGGTATGTATCACCACCCAAAACAAAGGTATGTGCAAGGCACATGTGGAGGGAGAGGATACACTGGGTATTTTTTGGTAGAGGTGTGTGTGTGTGTGTGTGTGTGTGAAAAAAAGAAGGATAAACAGCAGACCTGCTCAGAGAGAATTATTATTTATTATTTGTATTACTGTAGCAGCTAGGAACCCAGTCAAGGACCAGGACTCTGTTATAAGCAGCACAAAGCTAGAACAAACTCTGGGAGGAAGGTCCTGAGAAAAAAAAACATAGAAATAGAGATTTTGGGGCTGAGTGCTGGCTGAAAGAGGTCTGGAACTGTGAGCAAAGAAACAGCTTCCCGTTCTATGATTCCTGCTGTGTTCCAGGAAAAAGGATTTTGTACATTTTTTGAAAATAAAAGGATTGCATCAAAGAAATACCTGATTCCAACATCAATTTCTCCTCCTAACCAAAACAACCACTGGGAAACCAAATTTTGGCTAACCACCTGGGTTTTTGTTGAATGCTGTCCCCTATAGAGTTTGGAATTTTAGGTGTTTTCTTACAAAATACAGAGCTTTCAGTTCTACTTCTGGTTGATGAGAGTCAGCTTTAAAACAGTTGTACAACAAAGCAAGGCTATAAAGCAGCATCTTAAATTAAAGGTTTTGCAATGAGGGTTAACTGATAATGAAAATGAAAAGAGATGCTGTAAGCGATTAAGAGCTGAGAGCATTT
Source organism: Trachemys scripta elegans (assembly GCF_013100865.1). Classification (NCBI taxonomy): domain Eukaryota; kingdom Metazoa; phylum Chordata; order Testudines; family Emydidae; genus Trachemys; species Trachemys scripta. Next base: position 327,261,963 of record NC_048298.1, on the reverse strand, counting down.
GGGAAGAAAGCAAATTAAGATTCGCGAATTAACAGGCATAATATTTAGAGTTTAAAATATGATTTCTCCCTTCTCACTCGCTGACTAAAGAGAAAGATGGGACACGACAGCCTACTTTACTTTTCATAACTATTTTTGCACTGAGTTCTCCTGAGCTATGGATGTTGCTGAATTGGTTTATGTTGTCTTGTCCAAAGTAAGACTAGTCCATTTCATATGTGTACTCAAATACCCTTGAGACGAATGGGAGTGAAAGTTCATTTGTATCCATTACAGGGGCTTTGTTCATCCCCTACAGATAATTGAAAGTCAGCATTTCAGTGATTAATCCCTATAGTCCAGGTTTATAATTCAACCACATATATTTGAACTCGTTGAAAATTCAAGAAAATAATTAGATAGTTATTAGTTTTGAATTGTGGATGCAAATCCTCCAAAAGTTAGTCTTGAGAAGGCATGTAAAGGAGGAATGAACAATAGGTTTGCAGATCCATTCAGGGAGGTCACTTTGTAGTGAGTGGAACTGAAGAAAAAGGGTCAGCTTTTAGGAGGGACCTAGTTTCTTGTGGCACCAGGGGCTCAGGAGTGCAAGCTGGGACCAGGCTGTTACCAGACAAACACAGGCCTCAAAACAGGTAACTCTGGCCTTTCAGGATGCTCAGTAAAGATCTCTTTCCTACAAGCCTGCCTGCACGCTGCATCACCTTTTGCTAACAAGTCATATACCATGCATTACCAATGCTTTGTTGTTGTTGGTATTTGGAGTTTAGCAAAACATTTCTGGATTTTAGTATTACAGGCCTTTAACTCATAATGCCATGAGCACTTTAAGGGGGGAGGGATAGCTCAGTGGTTTGAGCATTGGCCTGCTAAACCCAGGGTTAGGAGTTCAATCCTTAAGGGGGCCACTTAGGGATGTGGGGCAAAATCAGTACTTGCTCTTGCTATTGAAGGCAGGAGGCTGGACTCAATGACTTTTTAGGGTCCCTTCCAGTTCTAGGAGATAGGATATCTCCATATATTATTACTTTTGGTTTTTACATATTTGCAAGTAGAGAAAAAAGGACCATGGAAATCTGTGAAAGATTCTAAGAGATAAAGATATTACAAGCACATGTAGTCAGTCAAACAGCTATTGAAATCATGTTACAATCATGCAAAACAGCCTCAGCTAAATCTCTATCACTGGATAAATGCCTAATATGCCATTGTTATAGCACTGGAGGCTGACAGCTCACTACCCCCCCATGTAATAACCTCGTGACCCCCTGAGGGTTCCCGACCCCCAGTTTGAGAACCCCTGTTCTAAATGATTCAATAAGACTACTCATGTGCTTAAGCACAAGGTCTAAAATGCTTATCCAAACCAACCCTCACCTCGGAGATAGATCCACAGCTGGTGTAAATTGGCAAAGCTACAATCTGGCTTTGAATATTTTGAGTATAAACCGTCATTACTTAAAGGCACTTTTTCTTCAGGGTTTCCACTCTATGAAACTTTCTGTTTCCATTCCATTATTCAGATATTAGAAAAGGTCACAGGGCAATATCATCCGATTATATAAAATGGTATATGAGTGATTTCTCTCAAAACCACTTGTTTGAGAATTTATGGAAGAGTGGAGTACTGCTAGATGAATACCAGATAAGACATTTTGATTCTTTTTGTAGAAAGTTGTGTGGAATCCAGCCATAAAGCCTTGTGTGTTTTTGATCTCCCCCCCCAATACATCACACTGAAGAATCCTCTGTTGTTTCAGATTCCCAGGAGGTCAGAAAAGAGACACACTCTTTATGAAGAGACAATAAAACATGTCTAAGAGGCTTTAAATTTTACCCTATTTTTGGCAGCTTTTCTTTTCTCTTCCATTACAACCAACTCAATACATCACTTCTGAAGGGGAGATTTCCCCAACAACCCCCTCCCCAATATAATCGAAACATTCAGGTCATAAATTTATTCTTCTCTTCTTCTCAAAGTACACTTGAAACTTTGTTATCTGACAGTTACTTTCCCCTCATTACCAGTGATTCTGAGATATCACTTTACAGCTGACTTTGTTCTGACATAAGATCAGAAAAGCCTAAACCTAAATGTCTAAATCATAAATTATAACCATTCTTCAGTTCAAATGCTTCCTGAAGACTATTCCCCATTCCATGCTTTGTAGATGTCATGTTTTCCTGCTATTCATTACATAAGAACATAAGAATGGCTATACTGGGTCAGACCAAAGGTCCATCTAGCCCAGTATCCTGTCTTCCAACAGTGGCCAATGCCAGGTGCCCCAGAGGGAATGAAGAGAACAAGTAATCATCAAGTGATCTATCCCCTCACCCATTACCAGCTTCTGGCAAACAGAGGCTAGGGACACCTTTCCTGCCCATCCTGACTAATAGCCATTGATGGACTTATACTCCATGAACGTATCTAGTTCTTTTTTGTACCTTGTGACAGTGTTGAGCTTCACAGCATCCTCTGGCAAGGAGTTCCACAGGTTAACTGTGCATTGTGTGAAAAAATACCTCCTTTTGTTTGTTTTAAACCAGCTGCCTATTACAATGCCCTTTAGAAATGCTGACAATGATTGGCTGAGTATGGTCACCCGGTGTTTGGCTTTTTAGATACCTCCACATTAGAATTTTTCTATCTATCCTCATTACCAAGAAAGATTCACCTTGTCTTTCTTTTAATTATGTATCCTACATAAAGGTATGCTTCCAGCAACCAAATCACCTTATCATGTGATGCTTTCACATGCCCAGCAGGACTGGACTGAGTCAGCATTTTCGTGTAAGATCCCTTTACCAAGAACCAAATATGCACTTCAGGAAGTGTAACTGGTTACTGGTGTTTCAGTAGATGGCAGTCCACACTTTAGCTCAGTAGAAAATTGTTGTAGGAGCAGCAGTGATCTGTATGCTCAGTATAACCTGTATGCTCAAAAGGTCTGTTTCACTTCCCCCCACCTTTTGTCTCCTCTCCCTCTTTGAATACCCGTGAAGTGGCTTTTCCCCTCCCACCCAGGGATGCTTGTGGAATGAATGGGCTGCTTGAACAGCTGGAAGATCAGAAAAGCTCCGAGGTAGACAAGGTGTCTGGGAGTCTAATTAGGCAGCGCTCACACACCCAATGCATGGACACTGCATGGACACTGCCCGAGGTGGAGTGTGACCAACCAGAGCTGGCCAGGTCATCTCTAGTCGCAGGGCATGAGGAGCAGGTCCTTAAAAGGGGAAGGGGCCACGTTCTCAGGAGTGTACTCATAAGCTTGTGCCTCCTAGGAAGGCCCTTCACCCGGATTGCCTGGCCAGTGGTTCGCCGCATTGCATTCCATCGTGTCTCAGGAAGACTTACCTTCATCGCATCATCCATCGCTGCACTGTGGGACACTTACCTTGAAGGATCCTGACATCTCCAGTGCTGTGCCTGTCCTGGGAGCATGAGTATGTGAGTGATTGTGACCCCTCCCACCCATTCTTTTGAGCTTAGCTATCAGTATAATAAACATGCTGCTTTCTGCCAAACTCTGGTGGGTCATTAGTCCTCCCTAAGCTTACTAGCTGGCCCAATTTCGGGTAACAAGACTCACATGTGTCAGTATGATAGGAGGAACTGTGTTGCTCATCTTTTCAGTAAGACCTACAACCAAGGGCCAGAGCATTTGTGCTTATTGAAGATCCATTGTCACATTTTGCAAGAATATGGTATTGACCCTGGTTTCCTGGCCAAATTCCAGTTTATTTAATGAATTGATTTACTGAGATTTCAACATTCAATCTTGATTTTAAAATTGCCAATGATGGAGAATCCACCATGACCCTTGGTAAATAGTTCCAACAGTTAATTATCCTCAGTGTAAAAAAAATGTACCCCTTATTTCCAGTCTGAACTTTATTTAGCTTCAACTGCCAGCCATTGGAATATGTTATCCTTTGACTGCTAGACTGAAGAGACCATTATCAAATATTTGTTCTCCATGCAGATTCTTATTATTAACTGTAAACAAGTCACCCCTTAACCTTCTCTTTGCTAAACTAAATAGATTGAGCTTGAGTTGAGAGGCAGGTTTTCTAATCCTTTAATCATTCTCATGGCTCTTTTCTGAGCTCTCTCCAATTTATCAGTATCCTTTTTGACTTGTGGGCACGAGAACTAGGCACAGGATTCCAGCAGTGCCAAGTGCAGGGGTAAAACAACTTCTCTGTTCCTGCTCGAAATTCCTCTGTTTATATATCCTAGTATCACATTAGCTCTTTTGGTCACAGGGTCACACTGGGAGATCATGTTTTCCACCATGATCCCCAAGTCTTTTTCAAAGTCATGGCTTCCTGGGATAAAGTTCCCCCCACCTCCATCCTATAAGTATGGCCTACATTCTTTTCCCGAGATGTATACATTTACATTTAGCCATATTAAAATATATATTGTTTGCTTGCACCCAGCTTACCAAATGATCCAGATCACTCTGTATCGGTGATCTGTCCTCTTCACTGTTTATCATTTCCCCCAATTTTTTGTGTCAGCTGCAACCTTTATCAGTGGGGATTTTATGTTTTCTTCCAGGTCATTGATAAAAATGTTAAATAGCGTAGGGCCAAGAACCGATCCCAGCGGGACCCCATTAGAAGCATACCCTTTTGATGATGCGTCCCCATTTACAATTACATTTTGATACCTAACTATTAGCCAACTTTCAATCCATTTAATGTTTGCTAATTTATATCATTCTAGTTTTTAATCAAAATGTTGTGCAATTCTAACTCAATCAAGAACCTTACAGAAATCTAAATACATTATATCAACATTATTACCGTTATCAGCCAACTTGTAATCTCATCAAAAAAGGTATTGAGTTAGTTTAACAGGATTTATTTTCCATCAATCCATGCTAATTGGCATTAAGTATATTACTCTCCTTTAATTATCTCTTAATTGAGTTCCATATCAGCTGCTCCATTATCTGACCATAATATTAGTTTTCTTCCAGTCTTCTGGAACTTCCCCAATGCTCAAGACTTATTGAAAACAAACATTACCATTCTTGGAATCTCCTCCCCGGCTTATTTAAAGCTCTTGGATGCAAGTTACCTGGACCCGGCTGATTTAAAAATGTCTACCTTGAGTAGCTGCTATTTAACATCTTTCGGAGATACTAGTGGAACGAAAAGAGTGTTATCATCAATATATGATATGAGTAGATCATATCATCTATTTTCCCCCAAAACACAGAACAAAGTATTTATTGAACACACTGAATGCATTTTCTGCATTATTATTGAGATTTCTACCATTTCCATCTAGGAATGGACCAATACAATTGTTAGGATACTTTTTGTTACTAATCTACTTTAAAAACTCCTTCTATTTGTGTGACATTACTCCGGGTACAATCTGGACTGATGAAAAGCTGTGTCCCCTCAGTTCTCCCACCTGGGGTGCCTTTTACACTGCTTTTCTATGAGAGCTGACACTCCTGGTCTACTTCCGTACAGCCGCCAGCATGTAAGTTACTCCCAGTTATATTGTATGAGTGCTGTAGCCAGCCACTTTTTAATTACTCTGCAGAGCAACACCAGCAAATTCCTAGTCCCAGACTTTCCCCCGAAATGTTCATCTTGTACTACCCACTCTCTCTTGGACACTATAAGCTAATATAAAATCCGTCATTTTATTAATTGAAAATGATATGCACAAATCCTGTTATCCCAAATGGAGTTTCCCAAACACGTCAGTCCAAACACACTGGTTTAGATAAAAACAATAAAACAAGTTTATTACCTACTGAAAGGTAGATTACAAGTAATGTGGCATAAAAGTCGGAATTGGTTATAAGAAAATAAAAGTGAAAAGCAACTAATGCCTAATTTAACAAGCTAAGTGCATTCAAAGCAAAGGTCTCTCTCACCACATGTTGCAGGAGTATTACTAGCTGAATCTCTTTCAGTCAGGATCCCTCACCCAGTCCAATGCTGCTTCGTTTGTTCTGCAAGTGTCGTTGATGCTGTAGATAGAGGGAGAGATAATTTGGGGCATCTGCCCTCCTTATAGTTCTTTCTCTTCTTTGAGAATCATCTCCAGCTGAGGTTCAGGAGATGGAAAGTCTGTGTGGATGGGAACCCCCAGCTGTTTCTTTGTAAAAATGTAGATTTTTTCACCCAGATCCTCTTTCCTGCCAAAGAATGGCCACTTAACCAGATGGTGGTCTATTTGATTTTGTTGACACCTGGATGAGGGGTCGGCTAGCCTTTTGTCTCTGGGGAACTAATTTGTGACTGCTCTCCAGACTTGGAACATGTCTTAGTAATATCATAGAGTAGAATCCTATAATTTTACATACAATGTTGCCCCACATACTTTACCAGAATAATAATGATCAGCAAATCATGCGTTTTCGAATTATATATCACAAGGCATAGTTTGTACAAAATCTATCATAGTCTTGTAAAAGCGGTGAACATAAGGGTACAGACTGTCACGATTTATCCTTCACTTGCTGGCCATATATTTCTCCTTGAGTCACTTTGCTTCACTTATTAATTTTCTACAATTCCTGGCTTTGATTTATATTCAATACTGTCAAGTTCCCCTTTCTTCCATGTTGTTATATATATAAAATACACCTCTACCCCAATATAATGCGACCCGATATAACATGAATTTGGATATAAGGCGGTAAAGCAGTGCTCCGGGGGGGGCTGCGCACTCCGGCAGTCAAAGCAAGTTCGATATAACGTGGTTTCACCTATAACGAAGTAAGATTTTTTGGGCTCCCGAGGACAGTGTTATATCGGGGTAGAGGTGTAATAGAATATATATTTTTCTAGCTGCCTTCACTTCCTCTCTAAACCAGGTCAGTATTTTAGCCACTACAGATTGCTTCCTTCATTGTGGCTTTCTGGGCATCTAGTAAAGTGTTCTTAAACAATTCCCAATTACGGTTCACATTTTTCTTAGTAAATTCTTCCACCCACCTGATTTTGTTCATACTTGTTTTGAGCTTTATGACATTGGCCTTTTTGAAGCACCAACAATATATCTTACTGGTCTGGACTTTATTGTGCTTGCACATTATAAATCTAATCTAGTCATGATCACTTGTACCTAAGCTACCACAAATTTTTAGTTCTGATCAGTTCCTCTTTATTTGTTAAGGCAAGGTCTAATATAGAACACCCCCATGTTGGATGCAACACTTTTTAAGTTAGCAAACTGTGATCTATAATATTTAGAAATTTTATGGATGTGTTAGTACTTGCAGCAAAAGATCTCTTAGACATTCTTCTTCTTCAGCACACTTCTGAGTTCCCTGAAGTCATCTATTATCTGTGAGATATCTGTGACACAGTGTCATTAGTGTTGAAGTGAATTGTCACCAATAGATCCTTGCCTGTTGACTTGAGAAGCCTAACCAATCTTAGAGTGACACCTTGTGTCTTAGCTATGGGAAGACAGCATCCTGCCCTTTTTTCCATTTGTCCCATATAGAATGTTCTTTCGATCCTTCTGAGTACTGAATCCCCAATAAATATAATTGGTCTCCCTTGGGCAGTTGGAGGATCCCTTTGTGGGCAAGCTTGATTTTCTCACAGGTTGTGCCGAGCTGCAGTCCATAGGTGTATCCTGTACACATCTCCATTCCCTTGGACCAGCTGAACCTTGAAACTTTTAGCTGTGTGGAAATCCTCCTAGTCCTTGTCTCTCTGGTGGCCCTTGCCTGCCCATCTCCAGCTGTGTAAAATACCACTCTGACCTCTTGCCTCTGGTTGTTATGAGCTGCCAGGCCTCCTCTCTCACTTCCTCTCTGTCCAGCTCCTTGGTGCCATCTCCTTCCTTTCTTGAACTAATGTTTCCCAAACCTGGCTGCCTAGGAACTCCTCATCTTCTGTGATTCTCTAGAGCATCTCAACTTCCCTCTCCAATCCAAGAATCTTTTCTTCCAGCACAGCCACCAACTTGCACTTCCTACACATTCTGTCTTCAGGAAAAAAAAGAAAAAATGGTATATCCATTGCCATTCACCACCACTGGTCCATCACTGGCCACTGTGGAATTGCACATAGAGGTGGACCTGGAAGGAAAGCCTCTCACGCTGCCTCCAAAACTCTCCCGTTAGCTGCCTCTGTTTATAATGGCTCTTGAGTTCACCCAGAAAGTGACATTTTAGACCAATTTCTATATGCATCCGAAGAAGTGGGCTGTAGTCCACGAAAGCTTATGCTCTAATAAATTTGTTAGTCTCTAAGGTGCCACAAGTACTCCTGTTCTTCGTTTTAGACCAAGTTTCCCTGCTTAGCTCAGCTCCATCCCTCAAACAGCGGGACTGACCAAAGCTCCAAGGGTCAGAGCTACGTGGCCCTTACCAGGGCACCAACAAACAGATCTGTCAGCGTGGGCAACACAAATAGGGCAGGAGGATCAGGTAAAGCTATCAGACTTGAGCAGGAAAGCTGCAGTCACAGTGTTATTAACTGAGTACAGTGAATCAAAATGTACTATCCTGTTAGCAGGGGTCAAGCTTTCCAGGAGATATGGGTAAACTGACAATATGGTTCCTTACAACTGTTATAACATGTCGTCTTCATGGACTCCTGTCTCCTCTTCTTATGAGACCTACAATCAAGGGAGTTCATGCCAGCAGAGACTTTAGCCCAGCGACTTCATATAACTCATTAATTTCCCACCCCCAGCAAAGAACATTTCTAGCACATTTGCTATCTCAGATAGGCCCAAATGACTTTCAAAGCAATTTCTGTCCTGCCATTTTTAAAAGATGGATTTTTCTGCTCATTCAAGCTCTCATTACACTTCTAGCTCCATTTAGCTTAGGGCCCTGTAATGAGTCAGGAAACATGAAGATTTAAACAAACAAAAAAAATGTTTCCCAAACCCCAGTGAGGATGTAAGTGCAGGGAACATTAGAAGTTTTCAGCCCCATTATAAAAAGCCCCAGGTTTGCATAGATCTAAGCTAGGACAATGCTTATTTACATAAATC
>NC_048298.1:327206201-327239139 GCF_013100865.1 Trachemys scripta elegans | reverse complement strand
GTCAGATTGGAGGGAGGTCTCAAGTGGGGTTCCACAGGGATCTGTTCTGGGGCCAGTGTTTAACATCTTTATTAATGACCTGGATGTAGGAATAGAGAGCATACTGATCAAATTTGCAGATGACACAAAGCTGGGGGAGGGGATTCAAACACTTTAGAGAATAGAGTTAAGATTAAGAGAGATAGCTAGGGCTCTACCAAATTCACGTCCATGAAAAACACGTCATGGACCATGAAATCTGGTCTCCTGCCATGAAATCTGGTCTTGTGTGTGCTTTTACCTTTATACTATACAGATTTCTCCGGTGAAATCTGTATAGTATAAAGGTAAAAGCACACACAAGACCAGATTTCATGGCAGGAGACCAGATTTCATGGTCCATGACGTGTTTTTCATGGACGTGAATTTGGTAGAGCCCTAGCTATCTCTCTTAATCTTAACTCTATTCTCTAAAGTGTTTGAATCCCCTCCCCCAGCTTTGTGTCATCTGCAAATTTGATCAGTATGCTCTCTATTCCTACATCCAGGTCATTAATAAAGATGTTAAACACTGGCCCCAGAACAGATCCCTGTGGAACCCCACTTGAGACCTCCCTCCAATCTGACATCAGTCCATTAATACTTATTCTTTGTTTACAGTTGTGTAACATATTGTGTATCCACTTAATGGTAGTTCCGCCAAGCATCTCATTATCATCACAGTGTATGGTCCCGCAACACCAAAGCCAGTGATATGACTGCACATAATTTTGACCAGCAACTGCAGTCAGTCTTTGAACTTCTGAGAAGAGATATCACCATGATCCTGGGGGACTTTAATGGGCAGGTAGGAAAGGATATTGAAACCTGGGCTGGTATGCTCGGGAAGTTTGATGTTAGGGAATGGGCAGCCGCTGTTAGAATTTGCAGCTTCCAATGACATGGTGATCACTGCTCACTCTTCCATCACCCAAAGAACAATCATTGACACTCAATGGTCATGGATGTCCAAGTTCACAGGGGTGCTGAACTTGATGCTGACCATCAGATTTGGCTGACAAAAGTGGGCCTCCGACTTCACAGACTGCCAGTTAATGGGCCAAAATTAGTCAATATTGTTATTGGTTGGTTGATGGATAAGGTTGAGCAGGCAACTGTTGGTGGCACTGAGCTGAACCCCATTCTGCTTTGAGATCTTGAATACGCGGATGATGTTTTCTTGTTAGCTTAGTTTGGTGAATCACAAAGCTTATGGCCAGTGTGATCGGGCAAAAAGCAGCATGAATTGTTCTGGTCATTAATCCAGACAAAAGTCAGTCACTGGCCATTACACCAAACAACACCCTAGCAGCAGATTACAACCAGCTCAGTAATTCAGCTGCGCAGGCAGGACATTGAACAGGTGCCAGCTGTCAAATATTTGGGCAGGATCATAGAGAGTGCTGGAGAATGCTTGAAAGATGTGAATGCTCATATAGCAGCCGCTGCCACCATGTTGAGCCCTTCACCAGCCTCTGTAGGGACAGCCTGACATGTGGCTTGTTATGACGCTGTGAATCCATAGAACCAGGGTTATACCACCTGTAATGTACGGAAGTGAAACATGGGCAATGAAGAATGTTGAAGAACCCTGGATTGACATTTTTAATTCTCATTGTCTCTGTCAGTTGCTCCATATCAAGTGGCAGGACAAGTACCCACCTCCATCAGCACTGGTTCCATTTTGGCAGCTTCCTTGATGTGGACATATAAGAATGGAAGACCAATTAATTCTGAAATGTGTTTACCAAGGAATGCTGCTACATGGCTGGTGATTATGTGGGTGCCAAAAGCTTCAGTGATGTGACAACATTTCCAGTGGTGGACATAAACTGAATATACAATCAGACCACGTTAAGCACCTTGCAAGAGATCAATCCAGGTGTCACTTGATTTGCCAGGAGGGCACATTCCTCTGGGATTTTCCATCATGATAATGATGGGGCTTAGCTTTCAAAAGTTTGGGAGATGCTTACCCAATCCATCCTGAAAGTATGTATTTTACCAGGCTGCATATAGTCTATAGGAATCGTCCTGCTGATACTGAAATGCAATCACATCTGGGATGGAGCTACTCAAGAACCACAACACAGCTTAATAGAACTTTTGTTTTAAAAAGGAAAGTGAAGAATAAGTTTTCTACCTGAAATTATGGGGCACAGTTTAAGTAGGCAGAATGTAACTTCTCAAGTATGAATTTGGTTAGGACACTGCAGCTCATGCATCTGTAAAGCACCTTGTCATTTTAAATGATGCCTCCCATAACAATAACCTCTTCTATCTTCTGTATCTGTATAATTATTTATTATTGGCATTATGCACACGTGCACACACACACACGCACATATATTCTCTGAGGTGTTCAAAATTAGCTTTTGAATTGAGTGTCTTGATCCCATTTTTACTTCCTGTAGCGCTATATGTTTCTACTGGAGGTCTATGAAAATACCAATCAGACCTGACTCTAGGGATGACACTAGAGCACAGGTTGCAGTGATATAGCTGTGTGCTATTTCAATAAACCTATGGTGCTAGCTATGTTTTTCTGAGAGTTTTGCTTGGAAACAAGTCTGTGAAACATTTATTCAGGAGTTATTAATTAGTACAATATGAGGATGCCTTTGAAACATTGTCTAGGAGAACTAAGACCTTGAATATCCAATGTGTTATGTAATGAGACTTTTCTTTGAATCATGTGACTTGCCTGCTACAACAGCAACTGTGCTATTACCCAGCACCACCTTCATGTATTTTTATCCTACAGTGATATTAAGGAAAATGAACCGAGAACTCCTTTTTGATGCTGGGGACAGAAATAATAAGTGCTGGGAATCATTTAAAAACATTGCATCTTAATAAACAAAACCTTTTATTTCCAGTTTCAGAAGGCTAGTTAAATGCAACACAAACAGAAGAGGTACTGTATGTAGATCAGACCTGACACATCAAAGCAAACATGACAAGTAAAAATCTTTCTGAGGGCTTAGGAAAACCAGCTTGGTGGAGACAAATAGTTTAAATATAAAAAGCTTTCCTTAGATATAAAGAAGCCCAGCAGCTGAAGCAGCTAGGAGCGAACTGCCATATCAGATGAAATTCAAAGCCACAATTGCACGTTGTAGGAATAAGCAGCCCAAATACAAACATTAAAGAGCCCATCGCAAAGCAGAGGAGAAAAAGCAGGTTTAAAAAGAAGGCAGCAAAGCCCAAAATTGCTACTGCAGCCTAGAGAGAGAAAGAACAATGCCCTTAGGGTCAGAAGGCCTGATTCTGACATCCTTTACAGTCTGATCCTGAGATGTGCTGAACATCTGCCACTCTCATTACTCCATTCTTCTCAGGACCACACCTCACTACTAGGGCAATTCCTAAGTAACTCCACTTAGGTTAGTGGAGTGTAAACCCAGTCTTAACTTAAGTTACGTAACTTACGTCGACATAGTTTACATCGACTTAGCACGGTATCTACACTGCACTGTGTCAGCGGGAGACGCTTTTCCATTGACAGAGCTTCTGCCTCTTGTTGAGGTGAAGCACTGAAGGCAACAGGAGAGCGCTCTCCCATCGACTTATCATGTCTTCACTAGACCCTCTAAATTGACACTGCTGCATCAATTGCACCAGCGCCGATTTAGCATGTAGTAAAGACAGGCCCTAAGACTGAACAGCTAATGATGCCTGTAATCCCCTTTTTCGGGGGGTTAGATTCTGACACCACTCACACTGAACACCACCTTACTCCACACTCACTTCATTGAGTTCACAGGGCACACCTCATGCTCATCACGGAGAGAAATATAGGAGAAGCTTGGGCAAGATTGATTTTCTGTGCTCATCTAAGTCAGAAGTGAATGGCACTTGTTTTATACCGCGGAAGGAAATTACCTTTCTTCCTATATGTACATTAAGACCACAATTTTCAAAATTGGGTGCCTGAAGCTAGGCACCTGCTTCAATATTTAGGCATCTACCTAAGTGCTCTGGTTTTCAGAGGTGCTGAACATCCACAGCATCCATTGAGGTCAATAGTCCTACTCCCAGGAGGAAGAATTTTGCCTGCTCTGGACTTGGCAATACATTTTCTGTTTTAGACCTCAGTGGCAAGGCTCGGTGGTGGGCAGCCAGGCCTAGTGGTCAGAGCTGGAGTTCAATCAGGAGTCGAGAGACAGCTGGGTCAGGAGATCAGAAGCAGGAGGGAAACTTGGATCGGAACCATGAGTTGGTATCCAGAGTCAGGACAAGTCAGGATACCAGGGGGTGAGAGGCAGAAGACATACTGGAGATCAGAACCAAAAGTCAGAGGTCAGGAGCCAAGCCAGATTGGGATGCTAGCAAGTCAAGCCGGGAAGCAGGAGCAGAAAGCACAAGGTATGCCATCCAGAGCAGGGTGGATCCCAGATGTTCAAAGAGCTTCCTGTTCCTATTGTTGGATTAAGTAGGGCCAGTGGGACTGCGCCAATAGGATGTAAGGGGCGGAGACTCAAACTGGAGCTGGGCTTCCTGGGTTAGCAGTTGTCAGCTCTATTTGTTCTAGCTACTGTATATATAATTCTGCTTGGAATTCAGGCTGATATATGGAATCCTTTACTGAAATTCACTGGCTAGGTGTTTGGCCTGTTGATTAGGCAGCAAGAATATAAGATCTCAACAGCTCTGTCTCACACCAAGTGTTTCTATCCAGATGCTGCATGACTTCCAAAATCAGACAGCAGCAGTCACCTCTACATGCACAATGGCATCCATTAATCATCCCTTCTCCCCACCTTCTGCTAAATGGTCTGCTTGGAATTCAGGTACCAGGCTTAAGTTGGTTGAAACAAAGGCATCATTGCCACCTATCCATGTAACGCAATACATAGACATTTGGGGCAACCCAAAATGTTTTCTTCTGTATTGTACTGTTGAGCATTTACAGGCCCATCAGCAAACTCCATTAAAATGCATGGACTCTGGAGCCACCTCTTCTCTGTAGACAGAGCATGTTGGTTGGTTTGGCATATGGAAAGGAGGTGCTAAACAGAATGGGGCTAGGGCCTCTGTGTGCTACTGTAATACAAATAGTAAGGGAGATCTCATCCCACGCTTCTCTGTATATTTCTAAATGTTGCAGGTTTGTCACAGAAGATACTTTATAGCCCCAAAAGTAGATGCTGTATTATTCTGGATAGGAAAGCTGGTCTTGTGGTCAAGGCATGGAACTAGGACTTGGGAGAACTGACACAGACTTCCTGTGTGACCTTGGCAAAGTACTTACCTGCCTCTCAGCTCTGTGGCAAAACAATAGCATTTTCTCTGTCCTGGCTACTTAGAGTGTAAATTCTTTGTTTCTTAGTATGTTTATGTAAAATTATTAGCACAATGGGGCCCCTATGTTGATTGGGGCCACTATGTGCGGTCATAATACAAAATGAGAGCTGGTTAAGAAAGGAAGAGGAAGTTTTGCAAAATTTCCACATTTTGAAGCTGTTTTTCTTTGGAAGACTTTCAAATTGGTACCCATAGTTCATTTTTTCTAAATGATTCACATTTGTTCAATATTTTTCTATTTCTATAACTTATAGAAATCAAAATAATTGTTAAGTTTTTTTTCAAACATTTTAATGCCCTCAATAATTTTTTTGAAACTGTAAAAGCAAGAAAATTGTGGTGGGGGAATAAATTCAACAATTTAAAATTTTCATTTTCTTAAAGAGGCTGTATTTCAAAAAAACAAACAAACAAAGCAAGCAGCCAGCCAACCTACCTCTGAAAATGTTCAATTATCCGCAATACAAATAATAAGAAATAATAAAATACTCTTATGGAATTTGCTGGCTCTATGCCATGGAAATGCAAAAGAAAAGCAGTAACTTGCCTTTAAGTATTACAAGATGTTTGCATGGGAGCACAAGAACTAAAATAAGAATCCTGGAATGAAGGTAGCAGTTTTCTGCTAGGATCCTTTTCCTGGAGGTGAACGTGAGGAGACAAAGTGAAAGGAGGAACTGTTTAGTCTTAGCTTGCAACTCAGTTCTACAGTTGCATCCAGAGCAGAATACTGAATACATCAGAAAACAAAGTCTCATTCCCTTAGACAAAGAGTTGCAATTGCCAACAATGATCCTTATGTTTGAAGAGTTATGGCAGAACTGAAGAAAGTTGAAGGCAGGGGCGGCTCTAGCTTTTTTGCTGCCCCAAGCATGGCAGACAGGCTGCCTTCAGCGGCTTGCCTGCGGGAGGTCCCTGGTCCCGTGGATTCGACAGCATGCCTGCGGAAGGTCCGCCAGTCCCGCTGCTTCGGCATACCTGCTGCCGAATTGCCACGGAAACCGTGGGACCGGCAGACCTCCCGCAGGCAAGCCGCTGAAGGCTGACTGACTGCCGCCCTCGCAGGGACCGGCAGGGTGCCCCTCACGGCATGCCGCCCCAGGCATGGGCTTGCTGCACTGGTGCCTGGAACCGCCGCTGGTTGAAGGCTAGCCAGCCTGTAAGTAGACATATGCCTTTGTCATACTTGTTTGAGCAGAGATATATTGGGGAGTAAGGTCTCTTCCCAACCCTCTTGCTCAGCCTGGCTGGATCATGAGCTTGGCTGTGGCATGCAGCCCCTCTTCTGCTGCTAATCCCTCCTGCAAACAAGTGGGCAGGGAGGGGGGGACTGGCCTTTATAGCTGTCCAGGCATGAAGGGAGAAGTAAACTTCACTCTTGCATTGGCTGCCATAACTTAATCTTCCCCAACCCCCTGCAAAAAAAAAAGGAGAACGGTCACTTGCTAACCTACACTACTGTACAGTCCAAACAGACAGCAGAGCCCTTGATCTATCTATAACACCAATTATCACCAGAATCTGTCTGCCAGGTACTAAGGTGCAAATATTTATAGAATCACAGAAATATAGGGTTGGAAGGATCTCCAGAAGTCATCAAGTCCAGTCACCTGTGCTGAGGCATGACCAAGTAAACATAGACCATCCCTGACAAGTGTTTGTCTACCCTATTCTTAAAAACCTTCAATGATAGGGATTCCACAACTTCCTTGGAGAGCCTGTTCCAGTGCTTAACTATGCTTATAATTAGAAAGTTTGACAGCAAACCATTGATAACTACTTTTTGAGTACAGTCTTTCAACCAGTTGTGCGCCCACCTTACAGTGATATCATCTAGACCACATTTCCCTAGATTGTTTATGAGAATGTCATGTAAAGGTAAAAGACTTATTAAAATCAAGATATAGCACGTCTACTGAATCCCCATATCCATTCGTGCAGTTCCTCTGTCAAAGAAGGAAATTAAGTTGGTTTGGCTTGATTTGATCTTGACAAATCCATGCTGGCTATTTCTTATAACCCTATTGTCCTCTAGGTGCTTGCAAAGGGATTTTTAAATAATTTGTTCCAGTATCTTTCCAGGTGTTGAAGTTAGGCTGACTGGTCTATGATTCCCTGGGTCCTCTTTGTTCCCCTTTTTAAAGATAGGTACTATGTTTGCCCTTCTCCAGTCCTCTGGGACCTCACCTGTCCTCCATTAAAAACTGTACCTGTCCTACCTTACAAATAGTGTAAACATAGGGGTATATTCTACCTTCTGGCTGAGTTCAGCTTTGTTCATGGGAAGGGGAATGGGGCGGCATCAGGAAACGCTTTTCAGCTCCCTCGTCTTGCACCACTCGCCCCCAGAATATGTCAGAGCAGCTGAAGAGCTGCTCTAACTTATGTCCCTGGCATAATGCCCATAAATGACTGTCTCCGGATTGGCCTGCAATCACTCCACACGCCAAATCTGCAGTGCAGGTTACTGAAGACTGTCTGTCCTAACTTGCATTGCTCTCCCTTTGCAGTTTGGAACCCTGGTGAGAGAAGTTCCACGGAGAGCAAATCGAGGGGACCTCTGACAGTGTGTGTCCTTCAGGAGCAATGCTGTCCAGGGTCTGCAGCAAGGTAGGGGATCCAGGAAGCAATGTGAAGGCAAGGGGCCACCATGCAGAAGCTTCTTGCCTCCAGTGCAACAACACAGATTTTCAGGATAGCCTTTTCTATGGGTATTTCCACTAATTACTCCTGCATGAGGAAGAATGGGGCCCTTAGGTATGAAATCCCCAGCCATCTCTATAAGCCCCTACACATGTTACTGCAGCACATGGGAGAATGGAACCTTTAGGATGTGTAACTTTTTATTTTTCATTGTTGTGAAAGTTGCTCGAAACCAGATGGGATCATAAAGATAAAAGTTGTCCCATTAAGTGCTAGCAGAGATGCCATTAGTATGCTAATGGACAGATGTTTTCTTAAAGAAGAGATAAAAGATATAAAAGGTGTCAGGAGAATAAATAGCCCCTTTTTTCATGTGGAATCCAACACGGAAATGACCAATGGGATAAAACTATTTCAGCAGCGGAAGAAGTTTCTGAAAGTCGTTTGAGAAGTCTCGGCAATGTTGACATATGGATTATAACAAAGTTACTATTACAGGCCTCTTTAACTGCCCCCACGTATTGGTACCCCTGTGAGAAGAAGAGCTATTAGCCATATCACATTTTTTTCACAATGTAACTGCACTCAAAATTACACCCAGAAAGGTAGTTTCTAAAAAATTTGAACATCACTGTTCTTAGTGCCTGCTCATCAGTAGAAAACAAATCTGACAATGAAACGTAAAGACCTTTCGCTTCTAATCACAATCAAATAGCCCATTTATCAGGAGAGCTATATATATTTTTAAAGTCTAGTCATATATCAAAAAGCCATGATCACTCCCATAACTTGAAATGTTGGTTGACTTTTTTAAATTAAAAGTATCCAGGTTTGAACAGAATAAAAACAAGTTATGACCACACAAAGGTGCTTCCAGTCTAGGAGGTGCTAATAGTACTAGGGCTGAAGTCATTCCAAGGGTTTATAATGTTTTAAACTGCGGTGTTTATAACATTATATTAAAAACAGAGTGTGTTTTTTCTGCTCCTGGAGCATAAGGAGAAAAGTGGTGTTTGGCCAGTACAGTATAGTCTGTTGTGCAATGTTGTAATGTGCTAATTTGGGGCCCAGCTTAGTAAATACTGGGGCACAAGAGTTGTTTTAATCATCTGAGGAGCCCATAGTTAGAGACTACTCATGTGAGTAAAATAACCTTGTTGCCTCAGTTATTGGCAAGATCTTTAGTATGGAGGAGTGAGCAATGATGCATTCTATTGACCAGCAGACAGAGCTGGTACATGATCTACCATGGCTACACAGGGATCTCCTTTTGATAAAGCAACTGAGGCTTGTGTTTCGGGAACTGATGGACAAAGCTTCTATTCCCCCAAGTATGTGACTTACAAAGCAAATGTGTCCATTGTCTGCGGCCATGGCCTTTACAATATGTTATGATAACCGTGATGTGTAATTAATGTGCTGTACTTCACCCCTTAAAGCCATGCCTCGTGCTCATGTCACCTCAAAGGCATTAAAATGAAATATGTTTTAATTTTTTATTGGTTTATAGGAGCTTGCATTAACTTATGACAATGGCACAGCCATTTAGATAAAGAAAATGTGTGGGTGGTTTTGTTTCAGATGTTCTGAAAGGGACAAGACTAGGGCTGGGAGAACTAGTTGCGATAAAATAAAAACAAAACCAGTGTTGCCCAGAACTCAAATTGAATGTGCACAAAATCTGTAAGAAAAACCCAAATATATTTGTTCCTCCTAAATATACATTATAAGATTAAATATTCATACAAAAGCAGCAATACAAACAATATCCATGGATGATAAATATACTGATTTAAGAAACAAACAGTCTTCTTCAGATGTCCCTCTCTCTTGTTACAAAAAAAAGAAATAAACGGGTTAATTGAAGATTGGCTGGACAGACTGGAGGTAAAATTTTCGAAAGCATGTAAGTGACTTGAGAGACTAAGTCACATTTTCAAACAAGATTTAGGCATTTAAGACCCATTTTCTAGTGTCTCTTACCATGGTATCTGGGTGCATTTGAAACATGCATTTTTTTTGCAATAAAATTGCTATTCTTCTGCAATAATATGTATGTAAAATATAGGTCACACATTTTTCCATTAAAAGTGTTGAAAACAAGCATCCCACGTTTCACACAGTGCAATACAAAATGGAAGGGAGCCAGGCTGGGGATGGAGTTTGCATTTGGCAGTGGAGAGGGGGGGGTTCAGAAAAACAATCTATGAAGAAAGGTGGGAAATGCCGTTCCTGCTGAAGTTGCTACTTGCTCTTTGTGTCTGGCTTTAACTTACAGACTGCAATGGAATCTCTGGTCTGTCGAGTTCACTTTGCACTGAAAAACTAATATAAATTCAATGGAGATTCCCCCAGTAGAAATACCTCTGCAGGGTGACTCTTCGCCAGTGTATAGCCAGCAGGGGTAGTAGAGCTAACTCAGAGGCTAGCTGCCACCAGTGCCGGTGTAAGGGCAAGGAAGGGTCCAGCTATGGGCATGGTAGGGACAGAGGGTGCATGGGAGAGGCTAACTCCACTACATTTGAAATATTGATAGAGTAAGCTCTGTTATGGAACTTGCTCCAGAGATGGAAGCCTGAGTAGACCTCCTGCTACTCTAACTTCCACCAGGGCTGGGTGGTTGAGGATCAAGGAGTCACACCCAGCTCCCTGCAGTTTCAACTCTCCTGTGTCCAAGTGCAGCTCAGATGCAATGGAGAAGCAGGACTTATGGAATTAGATAATCATGGTAAGATAAAGGAGAAGTTTATGAACCCAAGTTCTTATATTGGTGGCACGTAAGGGACAGGAGGAAGAAATGTCTGGAGGGGAATTGTTCTCCCAGCTGAATGCTGGGAGAAGGCTCAGGAAACAGTCAAAACTGAGGGGGAAAGGAGGAAAGAAGAGCATGGGGATCAGAGACAGAAAGGATTAAAATTACAAAAGAGACAGGAGGTAGCAGCACAGCCTCAAATTCTCCCTCTGCACTGACTCCACTCCTGAGTCGGGACAGGGAAAAGCTAACTCTACCCAGAAGAAGTAACAGTAGATGTTGGTACCAGAATATAATCAATAAAAAGAGCCTGTCCACAAACCACGCATTACAGACTGGTCCAGTACATGCCAGTGACACTCACAATACAGTGCAAAGGAGCCATAGGCAGATGCAGGAATCGCACTTTCACACGTCCAAATCCCTCTGCGTCCTGACACCACTCATAAAAGCCAGGGCCTTGGGAAATGGGGGGAGTATAGTTCCATCACCTTGCCCCATGCAAATTCAGAGCCTGTGCCATGTCAGGATGAGGATGTTTCTGATTTTACTTATTAATGTATTTGGTGGGCTGGGATTAATGACCCGGGTTGGTGTGATGTTAAACATTGTCTCGTTCTTTGAGTTGTCCTAGCAAAATGGAATCAAAGCAACTCCACCCTGCTCCAAGAGCATCTCTGATGACTTCTTTCAGCAACCTACTGGTGAGTGCCTCTTATAGGTCCCCCCTGTGCCTGATCCTCAGGGGATACAAGTCTGTTACAGCCCCAGCCAAGAAGCTTTGGCCACTTGCATAGTGCATTATTGTATAAAATATCACTTCTGCATTCGTTATGGGGCTAGAGTCCAACCAGTATAACTCAAAGAGCAGGCAGAGCTGAGCCATGGGTGGACAGATAGGGAACTCTCTCCTTGGCCTGGGTTTAGCAGGGAGGCCCAAGACAGAAGCTGAGCTGCCTGGGCAGGTTATTAAAGCTACTGCTCACAGTGTGATGCAGCCAGAAGTAGGGAGAACCAAACGGGTGGGTCATGTGATGGTGCAGGCAGCAGCAAGGAGTGCAGAGGCTGTATGTGGTACAATGGAGGTGATGCTTTATTAATGACCACCTGAAAGTTACCCAAAGGAGTTTTCACTACATCTGCTTGCCAAGACCAATAACATACTCCCTCCCTTGGAGAGAGCCAGCATAAGGCCTAGATGCTGCTTCTGTCCCACTTCAGCGTAGAGGGGGCCGATGTGTGAAGTACACGTGCATTGACCCTGTGTTGTTCTCCTCCACAGGACACACTGCACCTCACCTGCTTCCAGCACAACTACCTTCTTTACCCAGGTCTCTTTCCCCATTCTCCTTTTCTGGGTCTTTCCACCTTGTATCGCTTCCACCGGAGTTGAGGGTCAGCACAGTGCTAGAGTCTCACCTTGTCTGAAGTTTGTGGTATTCAGTTTCTTGGGCTGGGCACATGAACCAGGAATTTTGAGGGTCTGATGCCATAGGAGCACAGGAAATGACATGATTGACTTGGGCCTTGAAGAATTAGGTTCTATCTCCCACCCAAAACTCTTTTTTAGTATGATAATTCTGAAAGTTCTTGCTAATCACACAAACATCCAGTCTCTCTTTAAATCTTGCTAACTTCTGGGCCTAAAACATCCTTTGGTAATGAGTTCCACAGGGTAATTATGTGCAATGTGAAAAAAAATTGCCTTTTATCAAGTTTGAATTTGCCTCTTTTCAAGTTCATTGAATGTCCCCTTGTTCTTGTGCAACCAGACAGGAAGAACAGAAGCGCCAGAGCTACTGTCTCAATACACCATTCATTATTTTATCATGTCCCCTCTTATTTGTCTCTACTTGAAGGTAAACAATCCCAGTTTTTTTTCTCTCTCAGTCATCCCTTGAATCATTCTCACTACTTATTTCTGAACTCCCTCTAACTCTGCAATATATGTTTGGATAGAGGATAACCAAACCTGCACACAGTATTGCAGATTAGGGTAAATCATAGATGTATATAATAGCATTATGCTACTTTTCATATTCTCATTTCATTCTTTATGCATCCTAACATTTCGTTGACTTTTTTGACCACAGCATCACAGTGAGCAGAGGTCTTCCTTGAACTGTCCATGTCTTTAGCATGACTTCATATAATGAATTTAGAACCCATGATTAGTGCAAATGTCTCCACCCAATGTGTGTTACCTTACTGGAAATCATCAGTAATTTACGCTAGTCATTACTGTAACATGCCTATATCTATTAATCATTTATTAACCCTTTATAAAGGAAACCTTAGTAAAAAGTGTGATCGTTATTTCTGTTACATGAGCACAACTGAGATCAGTGCCTCATTGTACTGAGCATTGTAGTAAGAAACAGTTTCTGACCCCCAAAAGCTTCATAGACAAGCTATACAAAGAGTAGGAAAAAAGCTTTTTTTATCCTCAACTTTACAGATGGGGAACTGAGGCACAAAAATTAAGTGACTCATCTACCATCACACTGGAGATCAGTGGAAGAGCTAATACTAGAACTCACATCTCCTTAGTCCCAGCGTAGAGCCTTAACCACGAGATAACCCTTCATTCCAATTTATGTATCCTTTGGTGACTGCAGTTATTTTACCATTGTATTTATTTGCTAAATACAGCACATTGGGGGGAAATGTTGAGAAATCTGGAAATATTTGAAAACATGTTAGTTTAGGTTTTGACTCTGAGAAACTTTGATGTGGCTGAACTGATCATCCAGTTCATTCTGGTTTCATGGAACATGCCTGTTATTTTCTATTACAGCTGTTTGTTGCCTCTGTTTTTATACAAACAACTTGAAGTATGGTTAAGGGGTGAAGTTAAGCAGCTTTACTCTTGCTGGGAAGTGGCTCTTAACGTGTTCAGTTCTGTGTACAAACTCCTCAAAGGCTGCATCAAGGCCCCATTCAGTACTGACACTTATTTTTTCTTAATATTTTTCAAGGCACAAAGACAACCCTCAGGATGTTCAGAGGATGTAATAGTCATTTATTGCTTATACTCACCCCAATAAAATTTTATTTGCTGACAAAGTTTATTTGCAAGACGGTCTGATGCAAATAATTCCACCTCTTGAGATGGTCATAATTCCATGGCAAAAAAGTTCCTCATTTTGTCTGATACCAAGGTTACATCTTGTCTGCTTGTATTCTAGATTTCACAGGGATATAAGTTGGTACCAGAGAAAAATAAATCAATTTTAGCTGTGCTTTCTCGATGCAATTCAGAAAAGCTTTTGACGGTGTTTATATAGCCAGCTGCTGTTTGTTCTTTCTTGAACGGATTGCTCAGATGTTACAAGTTCAGTGATGGAATTGGAATGACTGTGATTTCTACGAAGTTTATCGTGCTCTCTCTTTTTCCCATTTTGACCATTTGCAGGGTAGCGTACAACACATTTGGTGTGTTTCGGAGTCCTCAGTAAGCAATATGGCTTTCAGAAGGACATCTGTTCTGGAGAATGTTGGGAGCTTATGTCTACCATTGCATTTGATTAATATGACGTGTATTGATTAATTGATTTGGGGGGTTTTGTAGAATGAGATCTTTGTAGCACCGAGAGATTGTGAACTAATGTTTGAAAAGAAAAGCTTGGAAAGACTTATTTCTTAAGCACTCAACAATGGTGCAAGATCCTATGTATTCATTAGAGACATGATGGATGCTCCAGAACTTGCAGTCTTTAAATTGGGATTTCTAAAGGATATGCTATAGCTCAAATGGAAGTTATAGGCTTGATGCAGAAATTATTGGCCTGGAAAATGAAGTTATTGAAGTTCTTTGGCCTGTGTTATACAGGAGGTCAGACTAGCTGATCACAATGGTCCCTTCTGGCCTTAAAAACTACAAAACTCAGCATTCATTTAAAAATAATTTTCTAGCCCTCACGATTGCAAAGCAAACCTCAAAAAAGGTAAACTGAGTGTAAACTGATGCAGTGTTATCTGCTGAGTTTGTGGACAGCCTAAAACAAGAGGTGGTATTAACTACCTCATTCATCTTAATTCACTGTTGACACTGAAATGTAAGAGATGACAATCTGCATCATACTGAAATATGAAAATATGGGAGCAACATAAAACAAATTCAGTTTCAAAACCACTCAAATGAGCTGTGGCTATTGTACTTACCGTGAATCATTTCATATGGAACTCAATGAAAACTAAAATTATCTGAAGTTGCAATAGAATTTCTACCAGAATCCATAGTCCAGATTGCCAAAGAGTACACAACACCTGAAATGTGAATGGATTGAATAAATGCATCTAGCACTGGACAAGGCACAAATATTGAGAGCCCATGCTTGCATTCTACAACATGAAAACAAGGTGCACAAAGAGACCCACGCAAATGAATCACTTTAGATTTATTTTATAATCAGACCTTAGTTGACTAATATGGTCAGGAAACTAATTCGGCCCCAGGATGTTATATGTGTCTTTATCTATAAGACATGCCCCTCATTAAGGCCCCATTTCAGCAACATAATTTGATTTATGTCCAACCCTATTCAGCAAAGCACTTACACATGTGTTTAAGCCTGTGCCTATGTCTCATTGAAGTCAACGGGATTTAGGTATGTGTTGAAGCGCTTTGCTAAGTAGATTTAAGGGACTAGCAGTTTTATCTAAAGTCCACTGAAGTCAATGAAAGACTACTATAAACTTCAATGGGCTTTGGATCAGTCCCTAAGATCTTGTTTGTTTCTCCAGCCCTGCTCTTATTAGACAGTACCTTTTCAGTTTGCTAAATGCACTTTGCCTTCTTGCATGTTGAAGAAGTACTTTAGTTCCAAAACAGTTTGAATCTCAAAGGGCTACGACTTTGAACTGAGAATGTTAATCTCTAGCAAAATCTAAATATTATTGGTATCTTAGACTGATTGGTACCCATTAAAGTCTCCTACCATCAAGAAGCCTCCAGGAATTACTGCTCCAATTATTGATTGAAGTGTGTTCTTCTTGAATATTTTATTCCACTGCTTTGATTAATTAACCAGATTAACATCATTTAAAGACCTACATAACGCCTTGCCATTCTAATAAATGTTGTTTCTGTTGTTCTCTTATTTTTTGGATGGTAAAGGCCAAAGAAATGTATCAAATCTTTGTGGATTTCTTTAATTGGCATTGCTGTTTGCTTGGCTAACCCAGATTTTAGTGTATTTTTAGAGGGATCTTGCTACCATTTAGTTGAATGCTTTTGTTCCCTGAAAGAGATCTCAACTTTCCTATCTGCTAGGTCAGCTGATCATGATGATGTTCTTCTCTACTAGATAAACTAGAGATAGAGATAAACTAACTTAATTTCCTTTTGTGACCCATCTCCAACAAATCAGTGAAGTTCCATGTGTAGAGTCTGAGCCCGATCCAAAAGGGCTTTGAAATCCGTGGAAAGACTCCCAATTGACTTCAATGGGCTTTGCATCTGGCTCTCAGTGCCAAATGTGGAATAGAGCTCTACACTGCAGATAAGAGATCTGCATCCACAGATAGATTGAAGGAGAATGTTTTGACGTTGGTTTCTAATTAGTTCTCCATGAGCCAAATATGCTGTCAGTTACACTTGTCATTAATTGTATTACTCTACAGTTACATGAGTGTAACTGTGGGTACAGTCTGCCCTCCTAATCCCCCAATCCATTGTCACATTTTGCCAACCAAGAACCTCTAAGACTATATGCTGTTCATCATCACCATCATCATCTCTCCATGAATTCCTGAGTTTTATTTGCAGGATTTTGCAGGAATATGTTTGGTTTCTTTAAAATATGAGCCCATAAACTCTCAGATTTGAGGAGGGGGGAACCACACTTTAGAAAGCATTAGTTCTCCATCTGTCGTATTAACTTCCTGTGGTGATTAGAGACCATATTTTCATTTTAGCTTTGCAGCTCTGCAACTCCTTAGGGCTTGAAAATATAGCACGCTTCCATTGCACCTCTGCAGCACTGGAACTCACAGAGTGATTTAAGAACAGCTTTAATTTCAGGCCTGCAGCTGTAGGGTGCTCAGGATTTGAAAATATGGGAGGCTTAGCTGTATTAGCCGGAGCTCTAATTCCCTGGGTATTTCAGCAGCAGCTTTTCATTTCTAGTCTTTGCAGCGGTTAGGAGCTCCAGGTTAAAAAAAAATACGTCAAGCTCCAGGTGCACCTCGGCATCCCACAGTGATTTAAGCAGAGATTTAATATTGACTCTGGAGATTTGAGACTTGTGAGGTGTAAAAGAGTAAAAACATCTTTGGAAAAATAACATAGTGAATGGAGCAGGAGATTCAAAGGGAAAAAGGAAAGGGGAGAGACTGCCATATAGATCAGAACATTTCTTCAACTCCAGAGGAAAGAAATAACTTTAGCCAGAGCTCAACTCTTGGAAGAGCAAAAGAACCAGAAGAATTGAGCATGGTATGGCTAAGGGTTTCTGACAGCTGCCCATCATGGTAACATCTAAGCATGGTATTTCTAGTTGTGGAGGGCAAAATCTCCATGTGATCGTGAAAGGTTTAAACTCCTTCGCTGGGCCGAGACAAAATGCACAGCCCATAAGGTAGAGAAGTGTGGAAAGCTGTGGCATCTTCCACTCTACTCTGTGCTCAATAGGCCTCAGCTAGAGTTCTGTGTCCAGTTCTGAAGGCCACATTTCAGGAAAGATGTGGACAAATTGGAGAGAGTCCAGAGGAGAGCAACAAAAATGATTAAATGTCTATAAAACATGTCCCATGAGGAAACATTGAAAATTGGGTTTGTTTAGTCCGGAAAAGAGAAGACTGAGGGGGGACATAATAACAGTCTTCAAGTACATAAAAGATTGTTACAAGTAGGAGGGAGGAAAATTGTTCTCAAACACTGAGGATAGGACGAGAAGCAATGGGCTTTAATTGTGGCAAGGGAGGTTTAGGTTGGACATTAGAAAAACTACCTAACTATCAGGGTGGTTAAACACTGGAATAAATTGCCTAGGGAGGCTCTGGAATCTCCATCATTGGAGGTTTTTAAGAATAGGTTATAGAAACACCTGTCAGGGATGGTCTAGTTATTGTACAGTCCTGCCATGAGTGCAGGGGACTGGACTAGATGACCTCTCGAGGTCCCTCCCAGTCCTACACTTCTATGATTCTGTGATGATGATAGTAATAATACCCTGCTCCTAGATAGCGCTTTTCACAAGTAGATCTCAATGCGCTTCAGTCTTTGCAACATGTATATTAAAAAAAATTAATAAAATAAGACTCTCCACTGCTCATGCGTCTTCCCATAAGGAGAGGATGATATCAGACATGTGAAAGATGTGTGGTCACATTGTTTAATGTACTCCTGGAAGGCACTCAGGTACTACGGTGGTGAGGATGGTACAAAAACCTATATAGAATAGAATACTCTCTAACAACTAAAAAGTGGAGCAATGATGGGAACACTGAGCCTTGGGGTGGCTCCGGGGGATCGGATTGTCGCTTTGGTGGGGGGTGCATGAAAACTCTGTGGGCATGGGGGAGACAGTTGCACGGGGGGGGGGGGGAATGGGAACAGGGATACAGGCAAGGCTCTGTGGCGTCATAGCTGGGAAGGGGGACACTGAGGAAGGAAAGTGGAATCATGCTTGCTGGAAGTTCACCCCAACAAATATTGAATTGTTTGCACCTTCGGACTTCGGGTATTGTTGCTCTCTGTTCATGCGAGAAGGACCGGGGAAGTGAGATGGTGAAGGAATAAGCCCTCTAACAAGTGGCAAAAACTCTGAATCACCAGGTTTAGTATGCCTTCCAAATTTTTTGTTATTACTTAGAAACAACTCTGGATAGTCTTGATGTCCATGTAATTATCCTGACCCTTTTTGAATCTTGTTAAATTCTTGGCCACAACAACTTCCTGTGGCAGTGAATCCCACAGTTCAATTACACGTTGTGTGAAAAAGCATTTCCTTATATTGTTTTTGAATTTCCTACCTGTTCATTTAATTGAAATTTTCTTGTATTGCAAGACAGAGAAACCAGAAGTTCCCAATCTACCTGCTCTAGATCAGTCATTATTTTATATATTTTTATCATGGCCCCTTTTATTTGTCTACTTTCTAAAAGGTAAACAATCCCCAATCTTTCTGATTGAAATAGACAAGACAAAAAGGGTAAGAAAAAAGAACATTAACCACCACAAAAAAAGTTCATTTTGATGGGCAGGCAAAGTTTCAAGTCATTTCTGCTCATAACCCTATCTCTTCATCCACTCTTAATGCAAAATGTGACACTTCTGATGAAACTGAGAAGATAAAAATATATTAGAATTTGTTTCCATTAACTGCTTAGTATGCATTTGTGAACCAGAATAGGATAGGAACGAAATATGCTCTAGAAATTAGACAAGTTAAAATTCCATTCACAATCCCACCTGGCCAGTCTGCCTTTCTATTCGAATGTTTATTCCCATTCGGTTTGCAGTCATGGATTGTGTGAATTGCTTTTGGAGGAGTTTATTGTAGACGATAATGAAACCATAAATCTGCAAGCTGTTTGTTTAGGTTCCTGGATAGTGAGAACACAAGCAATTGCTACTGAATGTGCCACTGAAAAATGCAAAATCTTTTGGATTATATTTCATATATATTTAATAGCTGCTTACAAGCCTGACCCTATTTACTAGAAAATTACCTTTTTGATGGAGATTTTTTAAAGGGAAATTAAATCATTGTAGTCTTTAATTCATTCTCCTTATAGAGAACATGCCCCCAAATGCCTTTGATGGTACCATTAGCTTCTTGCTGACCCCAGACTGAATATGGTGTAGTTTTGCCACCATTTAAAATTTGGCATATTCACCACTTGCTTAAGATTCTTGCAAGATGGAGACTTTCAAGGGCCTGAATGCTGCTTTCCTCAATGGCTGCTTTCTTTTATTCCTATTTAGAAGGCTTCAGGGCTTTGTTTTTGATATATTAAGCACATGGCAATAGTCAAGCTCACACTTTAGGACTAAAGGAAGAGAGTAGAAATGTAGAGAACCTCTTGGGCATTGCAATTTCATGCATTTTCCCCCCACAGGATGATTATCAGCTGACTCCATTGCACTGTACTCACAACTGTTCCATCAGTTCAACATGTACCTTGTCTCTTTCTTTTTAGTCTTCCATTCTAGCCTTCAGACCAAGCTCCTAGGTAACTAACAGCCATTTGACCTGATAAACTAAGAAGCACACACTGTATAGTGGATGCTGCTGTTTTCTCTCCCCACATTGGCAGCATCTATCAAATGCAGAGTTTTATTTCTAGGGGATTGTCTAGACTAGTGGTATATCTGTAAACTGCAATCACAGACTTTGGCCACAGTTCAAGTAGACAAACCTGAGCTAGCTTTAATCTAGCTAACTTGGGGCCCAGAGCAGTGAAGCCATAGCAGGATTCTGGTTGGGCTTATACAACCTGCGCTGAAGCCCATATTGTCGTGACTTCACTGCTCTGGTACCCCAAATAGCCAATTTAAAGCTAGCTCAGGTATGTCTCCTGCAGCTGCAACCAACCCTGGGATTGTAGTCTGGAAACATACCACTCAAGCCCCTAGAAATAAAACCCAGCAGTAGACAGAAGCTGCCAATTTGGGGAGAGCAAACAGCATCATCTGCTATGGAGTATGCCTGGGGTTCTCAAACTGGGGCTCAGGACCCCTCAGGGGGTCATGAGGTTATTACTTGGGGGGGTTGCGAGCTGTCAGCCTTCACCCCAAACCCTGCTTTTCCTCCAGCATTTATAATGGTGTTAATGTGTTTTTAATTTATAAGGGGGGGGTCACACTCAGAGGCTTGCTATGTGAAAGGGGTCACAAGTACAAAAGTTTGAGAACCACTGGAGTATGGTATGTGCTTCTTAGTTCATCAAGTCAAATGGCTGTGATTTATGACAGCAAAGACTGAAGCAGAGAAGTGAGCAAGTTTGCAAGTCACAAGGAAGATGCCTTTTCTGACACACTGTTTTTGGGCCAAATTCAGCAAAGCTAACTCAGGGAAATCCAAAGTACACCTCATTGCACTAGCTAATCAAACTACGGCTGGGGAAATTCACCCCAGTGCAGTTAGGTGAGGGCTATGTCCGACCAAAACTCAGACTGCAAAAGCCGCTCTGTGAGGAGCTACCGAATCATTGCACTGCCTGGAAATATGTCCCTTTGCAGAAAGGCCACCCAAATTTAGGACTGTGCTGGTTCCCTTATAATGAAGTGGTGGCCCCCGTCTGCCACCATAACCTAGACTTACAGCAGGATTTTCCTTCACCAGGGTTTATGCTGGTGTTATAGGCGTAATATCTATTTGATGTCTCCCCTTTACTTCAGGCAGTTGCTAGCCCAGAGGGTTTAGCTACTAACTGTTGTCTCATAGCCTAGGCTAAGGAGAAATATCTGAAAACAGCCCATTATGTTGTCATTCTCTCAGCCCAGCATCTACTGTCTACTTGTAGAGCTTTTTCATACTACACAAAGATGAGCCAGAAGCTATCAGCCTTTGGCACCCATTTCAGCTAAGAGATGGAGCAAGATTTCAACTCATAATGCTGTCACACACAAGCATTAAGGGATCTTCTTAATTTGACCTTCAAAACCACTTCAATTCAGATCTGATTTGGGTCAAAGGTTCAGAAGGAAGGAAGGTGTCTTCATAGGTGTGGAACTAAGAGTGTTGGGTGTATGGCACCATGCCCTGGCTTGAACTGGTTTCCATCATACACAGAGCTTACAGTTTTGTTCAATGGCTTTCAACACCCCCACTATAAAAAATATGGGCATCTTGTTTTTTATTGTTATTCTGACCCTTCCCATCTCTGTTCTGACAATACCACCTTGCTTCCAGGAAGCTGTCAGTTAAATTTCACCGTAGAGGTCAAAGACTGAACTGACAGAGAGAATGAATGACCTGCTCACCTTTAGATGCCCTTTTTCAGTCAATACTGAGACACAGTGACAGGGCAGAATGGAGAACTTTCCATTGTTTATCCACAGAACAGCGATAACATAAGCAAAAAACTTCATTCCCCATTGTTCTTAATATGACATTTTTTACATGCACTGAATTCTCTTGAAAAGAAAAATGTTAAGAAGAGCTTTCGGTGGAGGGCCTGTTAATTTAAATGTATCCCTTTGACTTCTTTGCATTTGCTGTCAGGATTTATACTATATATGAGACTCAAACATGTGATATTAAACTTAAACCTAATGCAAATATAGACTGAATCCTAAAAAGCTGCAAGATCAGTGACCTAGAATTCTAGGCATAAAATTCAAATTGCACATTGATAAAAATCAATGAGAATATTGATTGTTAACCTTAAATCCATCCTCTTCCCTCCCACACACATTTGATAGTATATCTTGATAAACTGATAATTTCAAGAGAAGCCAAACCAATTAGCCTAATCACTTACAACTAGTAGGTTAAAATACTAATGCAAAAAATAAAATAAAAAAGTCTGATGGTACGGAATTGCATTGCCATAGTATTTAATGCCACTCAGATTAGAGAGTGCAGCACCCAGAGTGGATATCACCTTGACCCAAGTTTCTGCCACTTTTCTCTTGGAAGCAAAAGACATTGGAATCACTCCATATTTACAAAAACTCCATTGACACACAGCAAGTGACTGAAACAAGGTATATCCCATTGATCTACTTCTTGAGGTTTCCATCATGAGCCACCTAATATTTTCATTCAGGGGAGCAAAGGAGTGTACCCTTGCACTCAGCAGGTTACCCACTTCACCAGTCCATGTGTATGAAGACAGCAGTCACATCTGGGCTACTCCTCCTCCTCTCCCACAGGTGGGCAGAGAGTGGGTGGATCCTTGTCTCTGTCCCACAATGCACCAGCCAGCACAGTGGAGCTAACATGGAGGAGGAAGTAAATTGTGTCAGTAAGTGGACTAGCCCAACTTCTTTGCCCCCTTCCATGCTCCTGCAGCAGTGTAGCGACTTATTGCACCTTACCTAGGGAATATTGCCAGGTGCCAACCTAGCCCAAAGCAATCTCTCTGAAACAGAGGCTTGGATCATTCAAGGCTGAAAGAGTAGCAGGCTGCCAAACATAGAATCATAGAAATGAAGGACTGGAAGGGACCTCAATAGGTTATCTAGTCCAGTCCCCTGCACTGAGGCAGGACTAAGTATTATCTAGACCAGGGTTTCTCAACCCGTGGGTCGAGACCCAAAATTGGGT
This sequence comes from Trachemys scripta elegans, assembly GCF_013100865.1. NCBI lineage: Eukaryota > Metazoa > Chordata > Testudines > Emydidae > Trachemys > Trachemys scripta. Next base: position 327,216,198 of record NC_048298.1, on the reverse strand, counting down.
GGTCAGAATATTTCAAAGGGTCATGTGGCAGCTCCTTTGGCTCCTGTCCTACAGGGCTGACTGAGCTCGCCTCCCTGCTCCAGGTCCTGCAATTTCTGGGGTCCCAGCGTCACTCAGGTTTAGCCCAGCCATCATGATGACAGAAGTCCGGGCAGGCCAAATCTGACTGAGTGGCACTGCACTCCCATGAGCCAGGTCACAACTGCACTCATTCAGATTTGTTCCAGTCAGAGGGGTGGGGCCAAACCTGAGCAGCGCTGCAATCCCGGAGGTTGCAACGCCCAGAATCAAGGGCCAAGGCCAGCCATCTCCACAGCACAGGAGCTGCAAGTGTGGAGTGAGTGCTGGGTAGGACTCAACCCCCTCGTGGGGCAGGACCCGACCAAAACCACCCCAGGGCCTTCACCTCCAGACTATTTACTGGGTTCTGACAGGCCATGAACATTTACAAATGGGTCCAGAGCCCCGAAAGGCTTAGAGCCACTGGTCTAGACCATCCCTGACAGGCGTTCATCTAACCTGTTCTTAAAAACCTCCAAAGATGGAGATTCAACAAATCCCTAAGTAATTTGTTCCAGTGCCTAGAGTTACAAAGTTTTTCTTACGGTCTAACCTAAATCTCATTTGCTGCAATTTAAAACCATTACTTTTTGTCCTATCCTCAGCAGTTAAGGAGGACAATTTATTATCCTTTATTACATTTATCTATTCATCACAACCTTTTACGTACTTGAAGACTGTTATGTCCCCCCTCAGTCTTCTCATCTCCAGACTGAACAAACGCCATTTTTTAATCTTTCCTCAGAGGTGATGTTTACTAGACCTTTAATAATTTCCGATGCTTTCCTCTGGACTTCCTTCAATTTGTCTTCATCTTTCCCAAAGTGTGGTGACCAGAAATGGACACAATACTCCAGCTCAGGCTTTATCAGTGCTGAGTAGAGCAGAAGAATTTCTTTTTGTCTCTTCCTTACAACACTCCTGCTAATACATCCCAGAATGATGTCCATTTTCTTCTAGGTACTTACAAATGTATTGATTGTTTGCTCCATTATCTTTCCGGGTACTGAAGTTAAGCTGACTGGTCTATGATTTCCTATGTTGTCCTTATTGCCCTTGTTATAGATGAGTACTATATTTGTCCTTTTTCATCCTCATGCATCTCTCCTGTCCTCCACAAGTTGTCAATGATAATTGCTAAAGGCTCAGAGATGACTTCCCCATACTTTCCCCCCCTCTTTGCCATAAACTTAAGCATCCCTAGAATTCATAACTTATTCTTTATGCCCCCAGCACCCTTAACTGCTTGATTTTCTCTCTTCTGCAGATGGGCCCTAAGCCCTTTCTGGTTCAGTTGGACTCTGTGTTGAGCACAGCTGGACAGGCTCAAAGAAGCTTAGAGGCAGTGTCAGGGAGTGGAATCAGCTGACTGATTCCAGGGATTATGGTGAAAATTACTTTTAGCTCCTTTTGGCCAAAATCAGTGGAACTCTGGCCACATTTGTGTTACACATGGTAAGAATCTGTGTAGAGAATTTGCTTGCTAAAGGGACTGAAATAAAAACAAAAAAACCAGCACACTCTACCAAATATCTAAAGCGTTTGTTTCTGAACATTCATCTCTTATCTCTGGAGCACTAGTCAGTGCACACAACACATTCAAAATGTCAGTTATTTCAAACAGTATTGCCTACTTTTAGTTTTCTTAAAACAACCATCCACATGTGTTATGCAGCCATTTTACACTCTCATCCAGTTGATGCAAACTTAACTATGGAGTCACTCTGGAACATCCATGATAGACCAAATTTGGCTAAATTTAGGACCAAATGCAGGCAGGTGTTTCATTTAGTTGTTTGTTTTTTTGAGAGAGTGAGAGAGAGATTGAGGGAGAGTTGTCAAAAAAACAACATGTAATTTTTGCAAAAAAAAAAAATAATTTTTTAATCAAGATTTGGATGAAAATTTTCATCAATATTTCAAGTTTCAAAAAAGTATTTCAACCAGCTAGAGATAGAAGGTTGGGTTTTTTGGACATTTCGGTCATCTAGATAGTACATTTATGCACCAACAATGGCATATCCTTAAAATTCTTCTGCCCTGAAGGACCACATCCATTGAATACCACTGAATTCCTGTTAAAGACACCTCTCCCTCTACATGTAGGATGGCATTCACAGATAAATGAAACCCAAAGATGTATCTGCCCTGACACCTAATTAAGGAACTTGCCTTTCTGAAGTGGGAAAGGGCAGGTTGATCAGCAGAAGTTTTGCTAGGAGGTGAACGGTATGAAGAATTCATTAGCTGTGTTCTCAGTCTGATGAGGGGCATCCCAGGATTTCTCTCAGCAGGGATTCCATCAGTGTTTGGATTTTACTCTTTTTTTCTCTGGGTCAGATACAATTACTGCTTTGAGCAGAGTCTCTAAGAGAACATTTCTGTCTCATCATGCTCAGTAGAGTGAAAGAATCATTCGGCCAGCGACAGAAAGCAAGTGTGTGAAAGACTCTATAACCTGGTGGTTAGACCCAGGATCCAATCCCCCTACTACAATGGTTATTTAAAATTATTTATCCACAGTGGAACAACTTCAACAGTAAAGACTGAGTAGCCCCCAAGATCAGAAATCCCATGGCCTAGTGGTTAGTGCACTTGTGTAAGAGATGGCAGAGGTCTCTTCAAATCCCTTCTCCCTTAGATAGAAGGGGGGTTTGACTCAGGGGTCTCCCCTACTCCAATGGCTATTTAAAATTATTTATCCACAGTGGAACAACTTCAACAGTAAAGACTGAGATAGCCTCCAAGATCAGAAATCCCATGGCCCAGTGGTTAGTGCACTTGTCTAAGAGCTGACAGCTGTCTATTCAAATCCCTTCTCCCCTTAGATAGAAAGGGAGTTTGATTCAGGGGGTCTCCCACATTCAAGGTGAATATCTTAACCTCTGGGATAAAAGTTATGAGGGAAGTAATTTTCCTCCTCCTCCCACAGCTATCTTTTGTAAGATCACCTATAGGGGCCCAATCCAGTAGGCGAGCTCTGATCGTGCCTACAGGATCAGCCCTGCAAGTGAGCTAGATGTAGGAATGCCTCTCCTTCCCTAGTCTGTTAATCACTGTGAGGCTTAGGCATCCGCACACCATGCACGGGTCTACAGTGTACATGCTCAGAAGCAGAAACATAAGCACCTAGTGAACTTTTACTGCAAATGTTTGGTGCCTATAGGGTTAGGCAGCAGCAGAGTGTGGGGGGGAGGGGTCTGAATCTCAGTGGGGCTTGATTCTGAGATTTAGGTGCCAAAAGTGGCAGTTGGGCACCTCCGGGGGCATGCAGAAGAGGGGAAAGCAGGGGGACAGCCCCCACCATAATCATCAGGAGCACAGAACTCCTCCTGGCCCCAGGGCCACAGCAGGGGGAGAATGTGAGCTCCTCCCAGCCCCAGGACCATGGCGGGAGCTGACAGCTCCTCTGGCCCCAGGCCTGGGGTGGAGGCAAGGGGCACAGAACATGTCCCTCCAAAAGAGGTAAAATTTGAAATCCTGCTCATGCTCCTGGACACCTATGTCCTTCTGTGAATCTAGTCCTAAGTGAGTTGCCCAAGTCACACAGAGAGTCTGTAGCAAAGCAGGGAATTGAGCCAAGATCTTCCACAGCCTAGACTAGTGCCCTATTCAGTGGATCAGAACTTCCCCATAGCCTGAAGGGGTCTGAAACAGCATCCTGCCATTCAGACACATTCCTATAAGGTGTTTAAGAGTCCAAGTTCAGCAATGAAATTCAACTTCTGCAAAATTCCACTATGCTCATGTTAAGGTTCCTTCCCCACTCTGAAGTCTAGGGTACAGATGTGGGGACCTGCATGAAAACCTCTAAGCTTAACTACCAGCTTAGATCTGCTTTTGCTGCCACCACCCAAATTATTTATGAGTTATTTGGGAAACTCTGTTTACCTCTTTCCCCCCCCCCCCCCCCGAATATCTCCCTCCCAAGTACTATAACCCTTCCCTGGGTAGCCTTGAGAGACTTCTCCACCAATTTTCTGGTGAACACCAATCCAAACCCTTGGATTTTAAAACAAGGAGAAATTAACCATCCCCCTCCTTTCTCCCCACCAGTTCCTGGTGAGTCCAGATTCAACCCCCTTGGATCTTAAATCAAGGAAAAAGCAATCAGGTTCTTAAAAAGAAGGCTTTTAATTAAAGAAAGAAAGGTAAAAATTATCTTTGTAAAATCAGGATGGAAAATAACTTTATGGGGTAATCAGATTTAAAGAGCCCAGAAGAATCCCCTCTAGCTTTAGGTTTAAAGTTACAGCAAACAGAGGTAAACCCATTAGCAAAAGCAACATTTACAAGTTGAGAAAACAAGATAAACTAACACACCTTGCCTGGCTGTTACTTACAAGTTTGAAATATGAGAGACTTGTTCAGAAAGATTTGGAGAGCATGGTTAGATGTCTGGTCCCTCTTAGTCCCAAGAGCGAACAACCCCCAAAACAAAGAACACAAACAAAAGCCTTCCCCCCACCAAGATTTGAAAGTATCGTGTACCCTTATTGTCCTTTGGGTCAGGTGTCAGCCAGGTTACCTGAGCTTTTTAACCCTTTACAGGTAAAAGGATTTTGGTGTCTCTGGCCAAGAGGGATTTTATAGTATTGTACACAGGAGGGCTGTTACCCTTCCCTTTATAGTTAGGACAGCTATTTCAATCCAGGACTCTCTCTGTTGTCTGACTGACTATTCAACAGTAGAGCCAAATATTATAGGATTATGTATAAATAGTGGCTATTGACTTGTGTGCTTCTTCTGTTTACTCACTACCAAACTAATATAAATTGAAGAATGCATGGGCAAGATCCCTTCTGCTGGTTTAAATCAGCATAGCTCCATTTAGACCAGAGCTATATTATTTATACCAGCTGGGGATCTGACCACACAGATTAAGGAATACAGATAGCTAGCCCCATTATGTGATGATAAATATGGTACTTCTCGGGATCTCAGCATACCTTACAAACATTCACCAGTTTAATCCTTTCAGCCCCCCTGTAAAATAGGTAAGTATCAGTATCCCTATGTACAAAGAAGGAAAGAGTCAAATTTATGGGCCTCTTTTCTGCAGGCCCTCCATGCATGGATCTCCCATCAAAGTTAATGGATGTTCTGCCTATAGAACGCTAAGGGTACTGGCCCTATATGGAATCCAGTTCTCCTGGTTTCCTAGTTCTGGAGCCACAAAACCATTTGTCCCCTCCTCAGCACCAATAGGGTAGGTTTCATCTGGCACCTGAAATGGTTAATGTTGCCATTTAATAGATTCAGCATTGCCATTTTATAACCAAAGAAACAGATTAAATTGAAGACAATAATATCAGTTGAATTTTACACTATGCAGTGGCTTGTGAAAATGTAAAGTTTGTTTAAAGCAACTAAACTGATACGTATTAATCTATTGATAATGTCCCAAGTATAAGAGAACTTGCAAGATTGGACTTTTGCGTTAATTATACGGTATATGACTCTTCTAGATAAATAATATGAAACTGGTACATCACTTCCATTTTTTACTCAGCAATAGGACACTTGGCTGGTACATGATGGAGAAAATTCAAATCCAAAAACATGTAAAGAGGAAAATGTTTTCAGAAAATAATCCACATATGCAATTATAACAATGGGCAAGCCTAATATTATACAATAAGGCACCTTTATACTGAAAGTAGTGATACTTCATTTCTTACAGTCTTACTGACATCAGCAGAACACCAAGGCTCAGAAATATTCTCTTTGTTAATTTCTTCAAGACTGAAATGATTGACTTACAACCCCATCAACTTGCAGTTTATTCATTCAGTGTCAGATTTTGATATCCTTGAAGAGTACTTTACCCCATCAGTGGTTTCATTGAAATCAACAGGACTATAGGTGGAGTAGGGTACTATGCATGCTGGGCATAGTTACGACAATGTGGCCCTTATTTGTTTACTCTAGAATTATGTACTTTGAAAATATTCACCACCCCAGAAAGTACTGTCCTCCCTTTGGGTGAAACTCACCCCTGTGCAGAATAGCAGCACAAGAACTATGAACTACGTAAATCCCTATTTTGAGGACAAGTGTCCACTGGCAGCTGGATTTCGGACTGAGGCGGCAACAGCAATAAAAACAACCACCAGCCAGCAGCTGGTAAATACCTCCAGTAGCTTTTGATCTTGTTTGGATTTGGATCAGTTACCAAGAAATAGAAGACTCTACATCCCATGTTCAATTTCCACCCCATCCCCTTTATTACCACCTTATTTCTTTCCTTTCACACAAATCTGGCACGTCTAGAGAATTCGTGTCCTGATACTTACATAGGCAGAGAATATTGTTGGAACTGAATTGTGTAGTATAAAAATCAATCTGACAATGGAGGTGATAGTTTTTCAGGAAAGCTTTAAATGTCCATTTAAAAGCCGATCAAATACTCTCTCTCTCTATCAGTTTATTTAGGAGCCAAAGAATGCCATCTTCACACGACAGTCAGGAACACACTGTATGGGGGATTGAAATACATTTGATTGTCTCCTCATTATGCAATTTCATCACAGGCAGCAATGCCATATCATGGACAATTGGTGCTCTGTAGCTATCCCTACTGAGAATCAATTGAATTTCCAAAATATTTCAATGTCCTTGTAATAGGAAAGCCACTGGTGCTGGTAATCATGCACTTTTGAATCTTTGCACAGAAGAATAAAGGTTTTTAATACTTTTTGTTTATTCCCTTTACCAACCAACCAACAAGAAACACAGGAACATAAGAACGGCCATACTGGGTCAGACCAAAGGTCCATCCATCCCAGTATCCTGTCTTCTGACAGTGGCCAATGCCAGGTGCCCCAGAGTTTATAAACAGGTAGTCATCAAGTGATCCATTCCCTGTCGCTCATTCCCAGCTTCTGGCAAACAGAGGCTAGGACACCATCCCCACCCGTCCTCAGTAATAGCCATTGATAGACTTATCCTCCATGAATTTATCTAGTTCTTTTTTGAACCCTGTTATAGCCTTGGCCTTCACAACATCCTCTGGCAAGGAGTTCCACAGGTTGACTGTGCATTGTGTGAAGAAATACTTCCTTTTGTTTGTTTTAAACTTGCTGCCCGTTAATTTCATTTGGTGCCCCTAGTTTTTGTGTTATGTGAAGGAGTAAATAACACTTCTTTATTTACTTTCTCCATACCAGTCATGATTTTATAAACCTCTATCATATCCCCCCTTTGACATCTCTTTTCCAAGCTGAAAAGTCCCAGTTTTTGTAATCTCTCCTCATACAGAAGCTGTTCCATACCCCCTACTCATTTTTCTTGTCTTTTTCTGAACCTTTTCCAATTCCAATATATCTTTTTCCAGATGGGGCAACCACATCTGCATGCAGTATTCAAGATGTGGGTGTACCATGGATTTATATAGAGTAGGGCTGTCAAACGATTAAAAAAATTAATCGTGATTAATCACACTGTTAAACAATAATAGAATACCATTTCTTTAAATATTTTTGGATGTTTTCTATATTTTCAAATATATTGATTTCAGTTACAACACAGAATACAAAGTGTAGAGTGCTCACATTATATTTATTTTTGATTACAAGTATTTGCACCGTAAAAAAACAAAAGAAATAGTATTTTTCAATTCATCTAATACAAATAATGTAGTGAAATCTCTTTATCATGAAAGTTGAACTTACAAATGTAGAATTATGTACCAAAAAAACTGCTTTAAATATAAAACAATGTCAAATTTTAGAGCCTGCAAGTTCACTCAGCCTTACTTCTTCTTCAGCCAATCACTCAGACAAACAAATTTGTTTACATTTTCAGGACATAATGCTGCCAGCTTCTTGTTTACAATGTCACCTGAAAATGAGAACAGGTGTTCTCATGGCACTGTTGTAGCTGGCGTGGCAAGATATTTACATGCCAGATGCGTTAAAGATTCAAATGTCCCTTCATTCTTCAACCACCATTCCAGTGGGCATATGTCTATGCTGATGACAGGTTCTGCTCGATAACAATCCAAAGCAGTGCAGACCAATGCATGTTCATTTTCATGATCTGAGTCAAATGCCATCAGCAGAAGGTTGATTTTCTTTTTTGGTGGCTCAGGTTCTGTAGTTTCCTCATCGGAGTGTTACTCTTTTAAGACTTTTGATTGTTGATGTTGAAGGAAAAGGCCCAGGTGGGGACCTTTGTATTGTGGAGGTAAATGCTTGGTTACTCAGGTGGTGTCGGAGAGCAGGCTTTGGATTCTTCAACCATGGGATGTTGTTCCGAAAAGAAGGATTGCTAGGAAGAGATGGGATCCACCTAATGAAGAGAGGGAAAAGTATCTTCACAGGAAGGCTTGCTAACCTAGTGAGGAGGGCTTTAAACTAGGTTCGCCGGGGGATGGTGACCTAAGTGCTGGGGTAAGTGGAGAAGCGGGATACCGGGAGGAAACACAAGGAGGAGGGTGCAATGGGGAGGGCCTCCTGATTCATACTGAAAAAAATAGGGCAATCGTCTAGTTATCTTAGGTGCCTGTACATGAACGCAAGAAGCCTTGGAAACAAGCAGGAAGAATTGGAAGTCCTGGCACAGGTAAAGAACTATGATGTGATTGGAATAACAGAGACTTGGTGGGGTATCTCACATGACTTGAGCACTGTCATGGATGGGTATAAACTGTTCAGGAAGGACAGGCAGGGGAGCAAAGGTGGAGGAGTTGCACTGTAGGTAAGAGAGCAGTATGATTGCTCAGAGCTCCTGTATGAAACTGGAGAAAAGCCTGTAAAGAGTCTTTGGGTTAAGTTTAGAAGCAAGAGGTGATGTCGTGGTGGGCATGTGCTATAAACCACCGGACCAAGAGGATGAGGTAGACGAGGCTTTCTTCAGACAATTAACTGAAGTTTCCAGAACACAGGCCCTGGTTCTAATGGACTTCAATCACCCTGACATCTGCTGGGAGAGCAATACAACAGTGCACAGACAATCCAGGAAGTTTTTGGAGAGTGTAGGGGGCAACTTCCTGGTGCAACTACTGTAGGAACCAACCAGGGGCGTTCTCCTCTTGAGCTGCTGCTTACAAACAGGGAAGAATTGGTAGGGGAAGTAGAAGTGGGTGGCAACCTGGGCAGCAGTGACCATGAGATGGTTGAGTTCAGGATCCTCACAAAAGGAAGAAAGGAGAGTAGCAAAATACGGACCCTGGACTTCAGAAAAGCAGACTTTGACTCCCTTAGGGAACTGATGGGCAGGATCCACTGGGAGGCTAATATGAGGGGGAAAGGAGTCCAGGAAAGCTGGCTGTATTTTAAAGAAGCCTTATTGAGGCACAGGAACAAACCATCTTGATGTGCAGAAAGAATAGCAAATATGGCAGGCAACCAGCTTGGCTTAATAGTGAAGTCTTCAGTGAGCTTAAACACAAAACGGAAGCTTAAAAGAAGTGGAAACTTGGACAGATGACTGGCTAGATTGTTGGGCTCAACGGGTAGTGATCAACGGCTCGATGTCTACTTGGCAGCCAGTATCAAGTGAGTGCCCCAGGGGTCGGTCCTTGGGCCGGTTTTGTTCAACAGCTTTGTTAATGATCTGGATGATGGGATGGATTGCACCCTCAGCAAGTTTGCAGATGACACTAAGGAGAGGTAGATACTCTGGAGGGTAGCAATAGGGTCCAGAGTGACCTTGACAAATTGGAGGATTGGGCCAAAAGAAATCTGATGAGGTTCAACAAGGACAAGTGCAGAGTTCTGCACTTAGGACGGAAGAATCCCATGCACTGCTACAGGCTGGGGAGCGACTGGTTAAGCAGCAGTTCTGCAGAAAAGGACCTGGGGATTACAGTTGATGAGAAGCTGGATATGAGTCAGCAGTGTGCCCTTGTTGCCAAGAAAGCTAGCGGCATATTGGGCTGCATTAGTAGGAGCATTGCCAGCAGATTGAGGGAAGTGATTATTCCCCTCTATTC
>NC_048298.1:327183267-327196377 GCF_013100865.1 Trachemys scripta elegans | reverse complement strand
CCTAAGTAGTCCCCTCAAGGATTAAACTCACAACCCTAGGTTTAGCAGGCCAATGCTCAAACCACTGAGCTATCCCTCTTGTACTGGAGGATCAAGAGAACCTCAATATCTCAATATTAGAGCTGTTCAAAACATGGAATTTCCATTACGGGGGAAATTCTGTCCCTTTGAAATTTTGTTTTATCCCAAATAAGAACAAAAAGTTGAAGCTTCAAAACTTCCTCTGGAAGGAAATTTCCAAGAATTTTTGTTGCAGAAAAATCTAAGCCTGGTATTCAGACAAGGTTGAACACTTCTAGAAATGTTTCAATTTACTGAAATCACATTTTCCAACAGAAAACTGTTCCACTGGAACATTTTTGACCAGCTCTCCTTAATATAGAGCTTAAATAATTAATTTGTGCACACTTTAAAAATTTATCATAGAGCTCTGTTAAACCCAACTAAGGGCTTACTCCACTATGGCATTGTTCCAGTTTTATGCTAGTGCAATGCAGTGATGAATCAGGTGCTAATAACATTTTAAAATGACTTATGCTGCACAACAATAGTAAATTCCCTCAGAACTCTGTGTGTGTGTGGTGAACGCAACTGTACACTTATACAGAGAGAACCTCAAGACAAATTGGATCACTGTGTAAACACCAATTCATTCACTGCATTACAAAAATCCAGCTGGAATCCGAGAGGTTGCTAATAAGACTCTCTTTACTACACAAAGTTAATGGGATTCAGATGTTAGCACAGCATGCTGCTTATTAGCAAATTTTGGGGGGAAGAAACAAGCTACCTGCATAGGGTGACCATATGTCCCGTTTTGGCCCGGACTGTCCCTTTTTTAAGCCCTGTCCCAGCCGTCCTGACTTTTATGGCCAAACTGGGCATTTGTCCTATTTGCTCTTGCCAACTGAGCATAGTTGTCTTCAATGTCGTCTAGTTGTCTTCAATGTGGAGTGATCCTGTTTAAACTCTGACCAATTTTGCCTTAGGGTAACTAAATGGACTAGATCCTTAGCACCTTATGAATGTTTTTGTGGCACCACAGCTTCACAGAGCTTTCTTAAAGGACTTGTCTTTACAGAAAAGTTAGCTTGAGTAATAATTCAAGTGTTGCCCCTAACTGTCCACACACAAAAGCCCTTAACTTGACTGTGGTGGTGCTTTAAATGCAAGTTGGCTGGCAGCTGATGAGCAGATCGAGCACACCTCATGCCCCTTGAGTTCTCCAGTGCCTCCCCACAATTTGTCCCAGGTGCTTAGAAGGGACAGAAAAGTTCTCCCACAATTCACTTGGGAAAAAAGTCATATAGCAGCTCAGCTCCCTGCCGTGCAAAGACCCATGTGGTGTCTTCTTCTTTGGCTATCCCTCAATACGAGGATGATGTCTGGCTAAGGGGTTTATTGGTGGGTTTTTAAGTGGCTGAGGAGCCCAATTTGTGCCCTGCAGATTTTCCCACAGAAGTGAAAGGTGTAATCTTGGAGGAGACATAGTGGTTGGCTGGAGTGTTGTGCCCTTTCTTTCCTCCTTTGTCGCTTCTCTGTCTCATGAGCACATCTGTTCTCCTCAAAGTGAGCTGTGGCTTGGTGTATGGTGTGGCACTACTGTGTTCTGCTCCGCACCGAGTCATCCCAGTTTGTTAGGTTGATGCCTCCCTTTTTAAGGCGTACTTTCAGTATGTCTTTGAAGTGCTTCTGCTGCCCTCCGCAAGCCCTTCTTCCTTGACTTAACTGAGAGAAGAGGTGAGTGTCAGGCATACGTACACAGTGGCCAGCCCAGCGGAGTTGGTGTTTCATGACCTGCGCTTCTACACTGCTGATGTTGGCTGCAGAGAGAACGCTGGTGTTAATGTGTCGGTCTTCCCACCAGATCCTGAGAATCCTTCTGAGGCAGTGCTGTTGGAACCACTCCAGTCACTTGAGATGTTGTCTGTAGGTTGCCCAGGTCTCACACCATGTGGTGTGTGTGACATTGCACCCCATAATTCTTTATAGAAATATGCTTATGAGTGTAAATATGACATAACTGGAATATGTTTTATGCTAGATATGCCATGTAACTTATCTTTGCAAAGGTTATGTTCTACTTAATGTATTCATCCTATTCTTATGCATATATTTTTATATCTGAAGTTATGAGCATTGGCTCTATGCTTGTATTTTAAGTGTTTGCTGTAGGAAGCACATAAGGCAGATTTGGTAAACATAGTGTGAAGGGGTTATTCAAGTAATTGGGAATGCTTAACTAGCAATGGACCTTGAGAGATGCCAATCCACATCTAAGCTTTCCTGGGAATGTCAAACTAACATATAAACAGTGGTGTGGGCCTGTAAAGAACTGAGTCATGCATGGACATGTGACTTGCCCATGTGACTGCAAAACTCCATCTTGTGGAGGGGATTTTACACAGAAGGAGAGGGGGTTTCCACCCACAAGAGAAAGACTATATAAGCCCCTGGAAACCTTCCATTTTGTCTTCAGCTGGCTCAAGAGATAATCTCTCCACCCCCAAAGAGATGCCTGAAAGAAACTGGAACAAAGGACAGTAATTATGGGGGTGTGAGTGATTGCTGGACCCAGACTAGGAAGGAGTCTACTCTGTCAAAGAAGCTTATTGGAACATCTCTGAGTGTAAGATTTACCTGCACTTAGTTTCCTACTGTATTAGGCTTAGATTTGCGTGTTTTTGTTTTATTTTGCTTGATAATTTACTTTGTTCTGTCTGTTATTACTTGGAACCACTTAAATCCTACTTTTTATATTTAATAAAATCACTTTTTACTTATTAATTAACCCAGAGCAAGTATTAATATCTGGGGGAGCAAACAGCTGTGCCTATCTCTCTATCAGTGTTATAGAGGGCGAACAATTTATGAGTTTACCCTGTATAAGCTTTATACTTCTGAAAACCGCACCTTGCATGATTTAGCAAACACTGAACACTTATTTCTAAGAGGTAAGTGACCCAGTTTAGATGAAACAGGAACAGGGTTGAATCTTTGTTCAAAGTTCAAAAAAGCCAAAACAAAAACAACTAGCCTGAGACTTTCTTGACATTTAAAAAGGTCAGGCAAACTTATTTTTATTTTGAATTAATTTCACATCCATCTTCTTCTCCTTCGGAAAGGGGGCAGGAAGCAAACACATTGAACTGATGCGAGCCAAATTATTCTCAAAGTATTTCAAGAGGCTGAAATCAGAGGGTATGGGCTAACTTTTGTGAAAAACAGTTCCTGTGAGATTTCCAGATTACGGAATGCATCTAAATTATTGGATACTTTTTTCTTGTATCACCACTTCTACAAAATTGCAACCAAGGTGAAGTACAATCACAGACACAAATCAACGGTGAACAGGAATATAGAAGTGAATAAGAGATTCAACGGAGCATAGAGAACCTTGCAGCAGAGTTATATGCATTCAGGGTTTTTTGTTTTTGTTTTTTTTTATTGTTGTTTTTTAACTAATTCCGCCCTTTCAAAGAAAGAAACACCTAAATGTTTGCCTAGTTACCATCAATGCCTGAACAGACTGATGGAAGCAGAAGATTGTCCAACAGCTCATTTCTGGCCCAGGTTGTCCTTGACTGTTGTACTGGTGTGCCTGGGAAAGTGAAAATGCACCTTTTGCACAACCCATGCATAGGACTGGGGGAGCAGAAAACTGGAAAAGCAAACTTGACACAGCTGAGAAATGAGCTCACCGGCTGCAGTTTTTGAAACGTAAACATTTCGATATGGATGTACAATTTTAGAATCTCTACTGCCTTCTTTCCAAAGGGGCACATTCTTAGCAATCTGATATTCTTTTGGGAATTGGATGCAGTCAATAAGATGCATTTATAATTCAGGTACCATGAGAACAAATCATATTTTCTCCTGCCTCAACCAATTTCTGCTCAATTTTTAATAACTCGTTGGACTTTGATCTATTTCAAGGTCATTCCCCTTGAATAATCTGGAAAGTGCCACCAGCTTTCGGGATGTCATTACGCTCTGCCTCAGAAAAATAATTTCTTAGTTAGCATGTGAAATGTTAAGTATCTTTCAAATATTCAGTGACTTGTGCACTCAAAATTATCTGTATCAGCGCAAAGTATTCTCCCTGAGTAAGAACCACTAGCAAATGTCACACTGTAGTTTTAATGACCCAGGTGAGGTGTTTGGTTGTATGTTTTCTACCACCCAGAGTCTTTGAGCTACATTCACCTCCAGTTTCTCCCAGCATTAACCAGGGCAGAGCACTCTCCCAACCCAGATGGACTTTCTAGTATGAGTAGTTGCAGCCCTGCAAGATGGCCACAGACATCTGTATGCCCGCACAAACATCTGTATGGGCAGCTCGATGTAAACAGTGGATGGTGCTGGCCAAGAAGCAGATAAAACCAGGGAAGGGAGCCATGGGATGTGTCCAGGAATGCTGGAACAATTTGTATAGTGGGGCTGCCGAGAGCTATTGACCCAAACTGTAAACCCTGTATATGATGGAAACCACTTCAAACCAAGGAGTGCGGTAGCACCCCCAGCAACCCTAGTTCCAGCACCTATGAATGTGTCGGTTCACAGCAGCTTCTGCTGGTGTAGGCCCTAGCAGATACTAATACCAGCTTCTTCAAGCTCCTAAGGAGATCAGAGTGGACCTTCCTCCACAGGTGACTGTTCTGCAATACAGAGGAAAAGAGATGTCACAGGATGGCTTGCACCTTGCTGCCAGTGGGTGAATCCAGCCCTTTGTCTTATTAATAAACACAAACAGGGCTAATGGACACTCACGGGACTATGACACGATGTAGCTCTATCCAGGGACTGTTCAGCCCTCACTCACAACCCAGCCACCCTCTTTATTTTGTCTCCGTGTACTTACTGACTTTAAGGAACGTGTCTAGTGGTTAAAGTAGATGAGGGCTACCAGGAATCAGGAGCCCATGTTGTGTTCTTGACTGGCGTTAATTGTGTAATCCTGGGAAAGATACATACATTACCTCATAGTCAAGCTTTTCAGTGGGATGTTTGCATTTTCTCGGGTTGTGTGACTTAACATCAGACAGTGAGGTGTTGATGTAAACCAGCATAAACATTGAGCTGCAGGCTCTGCTAAAAGTTATGCTAATATATATATATGCTTTATATACATGGATAGTCTTGGATAGTCTTCTTTTCTCTGAAAATGTGTGTGTGTGTGTGTGTGTGTGTGTGTGTGTGTACACACACACATAATGGGCCTGCATAAAGCAATTTTTACCAATTCTATTTATATTCCCATTGTATGTATAAGAAATCCCTTTTAAAACTATGTGTGCACCCATATGCTACCATTTGTACAGCACTCCTTAAAATGAACACAATGCAGTCTAAAACACAACAGAAAACCTCAGCTTTGTTCAAGTTGAGATTGAGTGCAATAAAATGCCCAGCACCCACATCTAACCAGAGTGTGTATCTTTCACCATTTAACTTACTCAAGTTGGCTTTAAAATGGCATTTAGAAGCACTAAGAGGAAACATTACAGGATTGAAACATTCACACGGTAAGTGGACAAACTTCAGTAACTTGGATAGTCTTTTTTTCTCTGAAAATGTTATTCCTAGCACCATCTATCCCATCTATGACATTTATAAGTAATCTAGATTCTCAGTACTTGCATAGTAATTAATCAAAAATGATGTGTCAAGTGAGCAAGTTTGACACCAAAGAGATTTATGGCAGTTTCATTTTCTAGACTCTGGTGAAGTTTAGAAAATGGTCACTTTAATCTGCTAGATTTCTAGTGAATCTGCATTTTTTTAATTTTAAAAGTACCTGGAGTGTAATGAGCAAGGAAGCAACACGCAGAAATGAACACAGAGTTGTGACAGAGTTGATAAGCAAGTTTACCAGTTATAAACAATCAATTCATAAGTAACATAACCAGGCGTAATTTGAAATAGATCAGATACAATAATACAAAAACCTACAACTTGAATCAAACTTTTCTGACGTTTGAAAAGGTTTGGTTAACTTTTTCTCTTATTATTGTAATGGCTGCCACTAGAAGTGACAAGGCCCTGAATTTCAACAATCCACGCAGCCTACGGGGGAACATTATTTTTTATTTCTGCTATCTTCAGCACAGCTTGGTTTGCAGCCAGGACTGGAAGTGGATTGAATGCAATAATGCAAGAGAATCTATTCTAGCAGGATTCTCGGGCCAGTTTTGAAGATAGAAAAGCTTAAGATGTCTCCGATAAGGTTGTATATACATCCATTCTGTTGGGTGCTTCTCCAACTTGTACTCCCATTGATGGAGACTGAGATTTTCCTAGTACTCAGTAGTTACTCCATCTCTGGAGATGTGCAAAACTGTCTAGCTGTATGCTGGTCATGTCCACTTTGACTTGTTCAGAGATGTGTTTATTACAACAAACTTAGAAGAGCAGATGCATTTTTTTTAGCTTAAAAGCTCAGTGCTCTGGTATTTGAATATGAAATGCCTCAGTGAATTGTGTCTACTTTGGTCTCAAGGATATGCATTATACATCAAAGATGTAGATGTGTTAAATTAATGCACTGCCATGATTTCCAACATCTGCTTTGTCCATTAATTAGATTTGCTGACAAATTAAATACCTTGGCTGAGAAGCATACTACCAACTTTTTTTTTAAAGGCTTGCTTTTTCACATGTTGATGTATTGCTTTATTGACTAACGTGTTACCGTCCAAAGCTTAAATGTTTTCTGCAGGATATAAAGTTCTAGCAAACAGAAAAAGCAAATTAAGTGCACATTTAGGACTTATCTCACATTTTGTTGCTCATTTAATTTTCAGAATATCCTTCGTACTACACATTTCGCCTTCATTTGTCCACATTTAACTGCAGTGAAGTCAAAACGTAGTCCAATAACAACTGACTTGAACCTCCTGAAGTTCTGGATAATTTTGTTTCCATTATAAGAGTAGCATTTTTTATGCTTTATCTTTTAAAAGATCAAAGCTTCCTCAAATGTACAATAACTTTACAGTTTTGTATAATCAGATGTTAGAGTTGAATAGGACTTAGTCCTTAGATATGGCCTGTCTTCTCTCAAGTTAATGAAAGTCCTATTGACTTTAATGGTGCTAAATCAGGTATATCAATATATCAGATATTCAACTGATAGTTACTATAATCTATAAAATCTCCTTTTCTTTTCTATTCATTTTTAGCATGGTCTCTGATACACGTATGAAAATTTATCTGTTTATTGAGATTATGAAAGTTGATTTAGATCAATGTATTTATCTCAGGTTTTGCACGTTGGAGTAAAATATTACTAGGATAACACCATGGGTCTGTGTTTAACCAACCAAAAAGAAGCTCAAGAGGCGACTTGATTACAACGTGTGCTAAAAAGTTTGTTATAATCTAGCAGAGAAAGGCACAACAAGAAACAATAGGTGGAAGCTGAAACCATACATATTCACATTAGAAAATGAGCACATTTTATATATAACACTTTTTTTTAAATAAAACAAATATACCAAAATGCCAGAGTCATCATAATAAACATAGGAATAGAGGGCTAGGGTAGGTGGAGGGAAGGGGAAGCAACATATCTATCTTCAGGGTCTTCGTTAATCATAGACCTCTAAAAGGTCAGCGTAGATTGCTTTGAATTTTTTAGGCAATCCCTTTCTGTGGAATCCCAATCGTTCATTAGCTGCAAGGTCAGCCACGTCACTGATCCAGGCATCTATAATTGACTGTTGCATTTCTGCAGGATTAATTTTTTAGAGACCATAGCTGCACGTTGGAACTACGCTGCCTTGTTACCAGGTTATCTCCAGGTATCAGGAATATATCCAAGAATGAAATTTAAGGGGGAGGGCTCCAATTTAGCATCCAACATCAAATTGATCCTTTGACTCACCTCAGACCAGAAATTCTTGACACAGGGAACTCTGAAAACAAAAGAGCTACTGTAGCACCAAGAAAGTTACATTTCCAACAGTGGTCAGCATTTATGAGGCCCATTACTGTTAGCCTATGTGGGGACCAGTATATTCAAAAAAGTATCTTTTTGATGAATAAGCCATAGCCTTAGGTTTATAGTTTCTTTTTAACATTAGATACCATTGTATTCCATTGAACTGGAGATATTTGTGTACCCAAATCTCTAACCCAAGCAGCTCTCAAATTTTTGGGCCAGAAAATTATAAAAAGATACCAGTGGCTAAGTAAATCCTGGAAGTTTCTTCCAAAATAATAAAAGTTCGTGAGTTCCCAATGCATTTAGTCCAAATACATTTGTAAGTAAATGCTTAAACTGGAGATATTTCCATGCTCTGGAGCCAAATTGTTGCTGAAGATCTACAAATAGTTTAAATGTATCATTGTCTCTTAGCTGTGATACAGGCATAATTCCTCTGTCCATCCAATCCCTCCACATCAAGAGGCACAGATTTTTAACAGTGAGAGTGATTAACCATTGGAACAAATTGGAAATTTGTGGAATCTCCATCTCTTGAGATATTCTAATGAAGACTACATGCCTTTCTGGGCATTAAGCTTTTGCCAGACACCGTTTATGCTTTAGCCAAACACAGGACATTAGGCTCAATTCAGAAGCAACTGGATTAAATTCTATGGTCTGTGTTACACAGGATGATTTAATGGTCCTTTTTGGCCTTAGAAAACACTATTTTATACACAGCATAGACTACTGGTCCTTTGGCTTCAACTTCATAGAATCTAGTCTCAGACAAATCAACAACAAATCCTCCAAATTCTCCCTCTCCCCACGCCAATGTTTTTGAAACAGTTAAAAATAAGGAACAACACAGGTGGACAACCCTAAGGACATTTGTGGGCCTTGTGCTATTGAGGACAGTAAAAGATCTTCATGCTCTTACAGCAAAGTTCTAAAACTGAGACAAAACAGTGAGTATTTGCTGCTTTGGCCTACTGGCACAAGCAATTAATGTCAGACACAGGACCAATTTAGCATTTGCAGGGCTCTAAGCAAGAATCAGAACCCACATTGCTGGAGAGGGAGGGAACTGAGAATTTTTCCACTGTGGCCCTAGAGAACGAGATGGGGGGCTGTGTTTTTCAGAGCTTGCATATAGTGCAGGACCTCAAGTAGCTTTGTATTTATCCAACCAGGTAGCCATTTATACTGTGCACACCATAATAGTATCTGAGCACCTTATATACTATAAAAATAAACACACACTGGATCGGAATCCCCCATAATATATCAAGATGATTTTTTTTAAATACAAGTAGGTAATTAACGAGATTATTTACACTCTCAAATTCTTAGAGAAAACTAATGGAAGTAGAATAATTACATAAGAGCTGTTATTTAAGGTATAAGCTAAAGATGCATTTTGTTCTTACTACACTAGTCTATTCTTCATCTGTAAGGCAAAAGAATGAAACAGCCCTTGGAGAGGCTACTCTAGATAATATGATCTTTGGAGACATGTGCATGTGACTGTATAAATAAAAAAGACGAGGAGTCCGGTGGCACCTTAAAGGCTAACAGATTTATTTGGGCATAAGCTTTCGTGGGTAAAAAAACCACTTCTTCAGATGCATGGAGTGAACATTACACACACAGGCAAAAATATACTGGTACATGAAGAGAAGGGAGTTACCTNACCACTTCTTCAGATGCATGGAGTGAACATTACACACACAGGCAAAAATATACTGGTACATGAAGAGAAGGGAATTACCTTACAAGTGGAGAACCAGTGTTGACAAGGCCAATTCAGTCAGGGTGGATGTGGTCCACTCCCAATAATTGATGAGGAGGTGTCAATACCAAGAGAGGGAAAATTGCTTTTGTAGTGAGCCAGTCATTCCCAGTCCCTATTCAAGCCCAAGTTAATGGTGTTAAATTTGCAAATGAATTGTAGCCCTGCAGTTTCTCTTTGAAGGCTGTTTTTGAAGTTTTTTTGTTGAAGGATGGCTACTTTTAAATCTGTTATTGAATGTCCAGTGTTCTCCTGAACACTGAAGTGTTCTCCTACTGCCTTTTGTATGTTACCATTCCTGATGTCTGATTTGTGTCCATTTATTCTTTATTCTGTCCCATTTGGCCAATGTACATGGCAGAGGGGCATTGCTGGCACATGATGGCATATATCACATTAGTAGATGTGTAAGTGAATGAGCCCCTGAGTATGGCTGATGTGGTTGGGTCCCAGGATGGTGTCACTAGAATAGATATGGGGACAGAGAAGGCAATGAGGTTTGTTACAGGGATTGATTCCTGGGTTAGTGTTTCTGTGGTGTGGTGTGGTGTGTAGTTGCTGGTGAGTATTTGCTTCAGGCTGGGGGGCTGTCTGTAAGCAAGGACTGGCCTGCCTCCCAAGGCCTGTGAAAGTGAGGGATTGTTTTCCAGGATAGGTTGTAGATTGTTGATGATACGCTGGAGAGCTTTTAGCTTGGGGAGGTATGTGATGGCCAGTGGTGTTCTGTTATTTTCCTTATTGGGCCTGTCCTGTAGTAGGTGACTTCTGGGTACCTGTCTCGCTCTGTCAATCTGTTTCCTCACATCCCCGGGTGGGTATTGTAGTTTGAAGAATGCTTGATAAAGATCTTGTAGGTGTTTGACTTTGAGGGATTGGAGCAAATGTGGTTGTATCTTAGGGCTTGGCTGTAGACAATGAATCAAAGTATTACAGTGCCTAAACCACTGGCCAGAATGTTTCAATCTCTGTTTTCTGAACAGTAGTTATTGTCGTCAGCAACATTCTGAAATATGTTACTCACGCTGATTACAATTTGATTATATCCTTGCATAGTTTAATGCTAGAAATCAGTCATATCTGTTTGATAAAAATGCACCTGAGTTCCTTTAAAATGCCATGGGACAGAAAGCTGGGCATTATACAAAATTGCAAGCACAAATAATCTATGTGTTTTCAATAAGAGAGGGACTATAGTCCGCTAGGGAGTATGGTTTAATGAATAGAGTTGGGGATTGGGAATTAGTAAACTGGGTTCAATTCCTGACTGCCACAATACCAGTGATTCACTGTGTTAGCTTAGACATTTCTTTTACACTTGTATTTGTTCAACCATCTCTAAGAGGAGCACAATACCTGCTTGGGGGGGAGGCTCATTTCAGAAGAGCACTTTGGGGTCCCTTAGACAGAAGGCTCGGAAGATGTGTGAAGTTTTAAAATATTATTATTAGACTATAAAACTCAAATATTTCACTGATTTAGGGTTTGATCCTATTCCCACTGAAGTCAAAGGTAGTCTTTCCATTGACTTCATTAGGAGTTGGATTGGGCCCACAGAAGATTCAGGGTGGGATTTTCAGTGCTGGCCTAAGCATCTCGCAGGTCCCATAAATGCTGATGGATGTGGTCATGGGATCTCTTGCAACCAACTTTGATCTTTTGGTTGGATAAGTGGTTGGATGGAGCGCTCATTTATAAAGCTTACAACTTGTTGCTGTGTTTTGCTTCTCTCATCAATAAGCATTATCCCCCATCTTTGGGAGTCTTATCATACTGGAAATTGTCAGCTCCAAACAAAATAGCCTAATGCACACAAAAATATGCTGCATTACTCTAAGGCATGATATGATGAGTCAGTACAGAGTGGTAGGCTAATATAATATCTCCATTGATTCTCTAAGCTATTCCAGTGTAATACATTTAGTAAATTAACAACCCTCGCCAATATATGCCATATCAGCTACATTACATCAATATGATCAACTAAAGAAAAATGAACAACATAATTAAATGAATAGAATACACAATAGCAATATGATTAAGCTGTTTTAGAACTAAATTAAATGATGTCGCAGCAGTTTTCAATGACCATAGCACAGCTCTGAATCACCTCATTCCGTAATAGTGCTTGGTTTTTTGCAAACATTTATTCAAACTTATTTTTATACCACTACAGCTGGAAAGTCAAAGATCACTCATACTCTGGAGCTGCTTTGTTCAACAAATTTGAGACCAAATTTACACCCTTAGGCAGAGACACTAGTGGAACTAAAAACAGCTGTAACATCCCTGAAATCTCTCCTCTCTACTGCTGGGGCCAAACCTCGTGTACAATTGGCCTCGGGATCAGGGAGTCAAGACACAAAAACAAGGAAGTGTCCTATGAAATGAAAATGTGTCAAATTCAAAACTGATAAGAGGAAATACTTTTTCCTACAACATGTAATTACACTGGATGTCAATGAGTTAAAGAACTTGGAAGGAGTCAAAAAGAGATTGGGTATTTATATAGACAAGAAGGATATCCAGAGTTGTAATATTTAATGATAACAAAAATGGTGAAAAAGACTTGAAACCTCACACGTCAGGGTTTAACCTAAACTCTAACTATTAGGGATTACGATGAAACGTTCAGGAGGAACACATTATCCTACATGTATCAGAGGGATAGCCATGTTAGTCTGGATCTGTAAAAAGCAACAAATGAGTCCTGTGGCACCTTATAGACTAACAGACGTATTGGAGCATAAGCTTTCGTGAGTGAAACCCACTTTGTCAGATGCATGAGGAAGTGGGTATTCAACTACAAAAACGTATGCTCCAATACGTCTGTTAGTCTATAAGGTGCCACAGGACTCTTTGTTGCTTTTTATTATCCTACATGTGCCCATTGCAGGGTTTCTTACCCTCTCCTCTGTGACATCTGGTGCCAGCCACCGTCAGAGACAGGATACTGGATTAGATGGACCAAGGATCTGATCCATTATGGTGATTCCTATGACTCATAGCTGGCTGCAGCTGAGACTCTGACCCATAGTCTCTGAAAAATTATAGTATGGTAATGCCTACAGGTCCCAGTCAGGGATATATACTCCAACTTGCTAAGTGTTGTACATATACATAGTAAGGCCTGGTCTACACTAACCCCCCAATTCGAACTAAGGTACGCAACTTCAGCTACGTGAATAACGTAGCTGAAGTCGACGTACCTTAGTTCGAACTTACCGCGGTCCAGACGTGGCAGGCAGGCTCCCCCGTCGACTCCACGTACTCCTCGCGCCGAGCAGGATTACTGGAGTCGACGGGGAGCACTTCTGGGTTCAATTTATCGCGTCTTGTCTGGACGCGATAAATCGAACTCAGAAGTTCGATTGCCTGCCGCCGAACCAGCGCG